>NC_047658.1:96804968-97059968 GCF_011762505.2 Arvicanthis niloticus | reverse complement strand
AGGCTAGTTTGGGCTGAAGTGACTGTCTCAAAAAGTAAAACAAGGAGAGAGAGAGAGAGAGAGAGAGAGAGAGAGAGAGAGAGAGAGAGAGAGAGAGATTCCTCAACTTTTGCAAAGGAAAAACTATCCAGAATCACTGTTAATACTTAAAAGAGCTATTCATTTACTTATTCACTCAAGAAACAGCTGTAGCACCTCCAAGATACCAGTGTTTATTATGAGGGAATCACACATGAAAACTCACTTACTCTTTATAACTATTCCAAGACAGGACTTCTGTCCCCACGCTGTGAATATGTGAATGGTAGGATAGGCAGGTTTGTCTGTGATCTACAGAGTATTTTTCAGAAGTGACATCTGCAGCTCTAAGTCACACATTGGCAGCCTGACTTACAATGCCCTTGACACTGTGACAGTCAGCAAGGAGGTCACAAGGACAGGGGTTGGACGATGCCGTGATCTTCTGCAGATGTGCTGTCTGGACTCTGGATGGCCTTGACAGAGGCCAGGCTGTTATTAGATGTAATGACCATGGGCCACTGTGGGCCGTCAGCAACCCGAACCAGATGTGACAAGGCTCTCAGAAGTTTGCATTCCACAGTTGATTGGTGGGGACCTAGAGGCAGCCTCAGCATTAGCTTGTCTCAGCTTCAACATATATTGTTCCACTTCTATTTAATGGATACCTTGAGTGTTCCTTAGAAATAAGAAATGATTTACTAACTGCTAAGTCACCAGTTAGGGCTATAAGTTGTCTGAAATTTATCATACTAAAAATTATAACGGATTTTATGGACATAATGAAATAGGGAGTAAGTGGAGAATCAATAAATGTCTTAGCTATTTGTTCCACCGAGTACAGGAGATCCCTTGTGCTCCCAAGGTCTGGTCTCTTCTTGGGGGTAGGAGAATTATCCCTCTAGGATAGGGAGACGGGCTTTTAAGTGATCATATTTTTAAAGGCTGTAGCAAAAAAAGAGAACTATGTCTTAAAGTGGTTTCTATGTGTTAGTGCTGGGTTTTGTAGTATCACTGCAGTATCGGGTTAGGAGATGTCTTCTGACCCAGATAGGCTTTACCTCCAGGTAACTGCCACAAAGTTCCAAGCAGTGTTGAAGTGTGACTTAGGAAGAATGATATGGAATTACTGAGGAGAAAATTTCCATTTTCTCCCTAGGCTGAAATCTCCATAGCACTGTGGCAGAGTCATTCAAGGGACTTGGGTAGCCTGGGACAAGGGAGCCTGGTTTGGGAATAGGCAGATGGGGAAGTGTTTTGGGGGAAGGCTGGCCTTGCCCAAATCAGGAAACTGGAGGCAGGGGCCCTCAGGGGATGGCACTGGATGGTTTCCTGTTAGAGCACTCATGGTGAGGACATTAACATATTTAGACCTGCTGTAGTTCAGTTGGTTAAGTGCTTGCCTAACATGCAGGAAGCCCCGTGTTCAACCCCAGCATCCTGAGAAATGGGCTTACTGATGCTTATCTAGAGTCTCAGTATTTTGGAGGTGGAGTCAGGAGAAGAATTTCAGGGTCATCCCTGGCTAGGTAGTGAATTTGGGACCACCTCCTGGTACACAAGACTGCCACAAAAAGATTATTTTTTTTTTTAATAAAGACTTGCTGTATATTGCCTCCCATGTTCTCTTATTCAATAAATATTAGAGTAGTCATCACCATTTGATCTTCAAAGGGATTTGAAGAAAAGGTTTTTTTTTTTTTTTTTTTTGAAAAGAGCTAGTCTCTGTGGGGGAAGAAACACATTTTTAACCATGTTTACTATAAAATGGAAGTGAAACAAACTCATGCTTTTGTTTTTAGATCTTTCTCTCTTTCTACCTAAGTCAATAGATATGCTATTATCTATTGACCAGCTGCCCACCACCTATTACCTATATATACTCACCGATCTGTCTTGTCCATCTGTTATCTCCTCTCCCCCTACTCAAATCTCCCTTACTGTTAGGAACTTTCCTTTTTTCAGAGACCTTTGTTATGGTATATAAATACTCTTCTACCCTTAGAAACACAACGTTCAATTCCAATTCCTTTGGGTGTTTTTTTTTTTTTTTTTTTTTTTTTTTTAGTAACTGTGAGTTGGCTAGCCCAAGCTGTTAGACACCCTGGTGAGTCTGTGGGTTATTGGATTTCTGCACTCGACAGCAGCACAATTCCCAATAAGAAGAAAACATCTGACTCTGTCATTTCTCCACGCTAGGAAACCTCTTTGTCCCTGTCCTGCTGGTCTGCTGTGTCCTGTTGAGAGTTTCCACATCTCAGTCTGGGAGCTGGTACTTTAGAGGTAGAGGAGGAGTTGGAAGTCAGTCTGTGTTGCTGTTTATATTTGACTTGTGGGACTCTAGGTCTGAACCATTTGTTGGTGGCATTCTAGCTAAGGGAGAAAGTACAGAAAAGGAATCGTTTTCTGTTCCAAGTGAAACTGGGACTCTAAACATAAACTCTATCATATTTGAAAAGGGGCCCTGAGTTTAGTGTGTGCCTAGGAATCTTATCGCATTCTTGTGTTCTAATGAAATCCAAAAGACTGGCTGGCCATTAGTAAACTCAGTGACCATTAAACAGTGCTCAGGTTACCCGACCCCTATCTTCCCTTTGCTAAAGCATGCCACAGGACTGTTGTAGTAAATACGATACAGGAAAGCAATTTTCAAGTTATTTCCTGGTATCTGTATCTAAACGCATTTAATAATCTGCAAACTCGAGTAGCTTTCTCTCTCTGTGTGTGTCTGTGTATATGTGAGAGTGTGTACACATGTAAGAGTATGTGTATGCTTGAACATACTTGTACACGTGTTAATTCTTTTCTTTGATTTTTTTTTTCTTCTCCTGAAGCTGTCTGACATGTCTCCTGGCTAGGCCAAAATGGGCTTGTCTGTGAGAAACACTGACTTCTCAGAAGTTGCAAGCATGGGGGGAGCGTTCCAAGTTATCAGTATAACTCTGAAAGACACGGTTATTTAATCCTGACTTGTAGAACTCGGGCCTTCAAGCCCCTCCTTCTTCTCTGCCAGCAGAGTAATTGCTACCACATTGAAGTCGACGAATGTGGTACTATTTCCCTGCAATTGTGGTTTAACTAAGGAGAAATCCTGAAACACATAAATGTTGGTTTCTGTGAGACATGTATGTATGTCCCTGTAATATGAGCACTTGACATTACAATGGTATCCTTTTAGAGAGCCAGGCTGTCCGAGGCTCTTGGAATGGTTCTTGAAAGACCTTGGCAGTGCTTGGAACATTTTTTTTTTCTTTTTTCTTTTGGAAGGGGCAGGAGTACAGATTAGAGCAGGGACTGGGGCAAACAGGTGGGGGTGGGCTCTTCTTCTTCTTATATATTTTTTTTGTCAGGAATCTGGCACAATTGGTGGAAGCCATTCAGGTCCACTTTTACGCAGGGGCCTTAGAGTCTGGCCACATTTGTAACACTAGCCTCATAACTGTTCCAATTTGTTGGATGGGCTTTCAAGGGGAACGTGTCCAAAGCGTGGGCAACTGACGACAATCAGTGCTTTGAGATCAAAGCAGCCATGCTTTATCTGTTGACGCCTGAGAACATGATCAGAGGAACACTGAGGTAGCTGCAGCAGACAGGAAGGAGCTATTTATTGAGATGTAGGGAATTGTAGGAGGCTAAAAACCCAAAAATCTTAAAAAAACAAAACAAAACAAAAACCAACCTCATTTTATACCTGGCTTCTGATAGATGTAGTTTGACTTTTTCTGTGGGAGCCATGTTGGGTTTCTTGTGACAATCAGGGCTTTGATTTGTCTACTGTGTGACACAGTTGTGTTTCCTCTGGTGGGGGCCAGTGGAGCAGTCATTTCCACATTCATTTTGCTGCTTATTCGAATTTCCAAAAGATACGAGAGTCCCAGGAATGCCCAAATAAGGCAGGCTAAGTTTTGTCTTCCTTTTAAATGTGCAGGTTTGAGCAATGGGAATAGTCAAAAAGTAAGACACCAGCCCAGAGCCCAGGGCAGCATCTGAGTCCAAGACTGGAAAGTTGTCCTTGATTGTCCTGTCTACAAATATTTACTAAGTTACTTCCTGGGGTGAACAAAATAGCTGTGTTTCCAGATTTTGCAAGCCTCACATCCTAGTTGGGAGGATAAACTTCAAATAAATAACCACCCCAACATTTCCCTTCAGACTGTGGAAACTGCTCTAGAAATTAAGCCTAAGACGCTCTGTGGGAAAGGAACCAAGGAACCACACTTAGATAATCAGGTGGGGGATCTGTGTGGAACCCACTCCTTGCCCCTGGAAGTAAACTGGTAGTTAAACTGATTCCTAAAGACAAAGTAAGGAGAGGTGAAAACATGCCTAGTCCCATGACCTAGAAATGAGCCTGACCTGCTGAAGGTCTTGACGTGAGCCAGAGCCAGAGGTGAGAAGAGAACAGGGTGGGCAGGGGAGAGTGGGGCTGAGCCAGGAGATGAGAAGGTTGGCCATGAGCGCTGAGAGTCTCTGGAAAGGACAGGCATTTACAACCCTTCATGAGAAAGAGACTCCTTTCAGTTTTGGTGAAGGTTTTGATTCCATGTTGGAAAATCAAATACCCTTAAGGCAATTTAATAAAGAACCCAAACATGAGTTCGAAGCCTCCTGCTGATATAAATCACTTTGCACAGTGCGTAGGTGGGGGCTTCTGTCTCACTGTTACATTAATCCTGTGTCTACCACTGATTGTGCTGGAGTGGCTCCAGCAGAACAAGACATGTTGGAGTTGGTTTTCTGGGAAGATTTACAGCAGACCTATTTCAGTTTGGTCTTGCTGTACTTCTTCACATCAGCAAGGTGCCTGCCACGTCAACACAGCTCAGTGAATAGCCCCTCAGTCACATAGATTCAAGGGCCCCTTCTCACTCAGACTCTGGGGCTAAATGCTTTTCTTGAGACTATAGGCAGAATCCGTCACTGAGCCCCTTACCAAAGGATCTAAATGAAAAACCAGGGATTATATCTGGATCTGTATTCCTTAATTCTACCATTTTGGCCAGATCTTGGCTAGATTACTTCAGGAGGAGAAGTCACTGGGGAAGGAAGAAGAAAACAGAAACTTGACTTTGGTTCTGTGTGTTCTCTGCTCTGAGACAGAGTAAAAGAAATTTTTGTTCTTCCAAACTCCCTAAAAGACTGACTTTTAGAGACACACAACATTAGTTATCAAGAATTCCTTCCCATCTTCGCATTTGACAAACATCTTGAATGTTTGCTTTTTTCCGTATCCTGGATAGTATTTTCCAAGATACCCTTTGTTCCCATCTTTTATAGAGGTTGTGATCAAACATAAGCAGAATGGTCAAGTTCTTCCTTCTCAAGGTAACATTAGGAAAACACCACATCTTTTCAGCAGGAAAAGGCAGCCAGGGCTCAGAAGTTCTATGGGCGAGGAGGAGGGGTCAACCTGCAAAGTTAGTTGAGGGTTCACAAGTAGATGTGGGGGAGGAAGGCACCATGGAAGAGAAGTGCAAAGGAGGTGATGCTTGAAAGGAGAGTCCCCTTTCTTCCATGACGATGATGGATTTCCTTTTACTGAGAAAAAGAATTGACTACTGCAGATATAGTGAACAGGCTTCTGTGATTGAGAATCTCCCAGTGTCCGTGGGCAGGCTTTGGGTGCTGGAGGGAGGAGTAGCTTTCTAGCTATGTATTTGTTGGTTTTACCCCAATCTATTGACTTTTGGCTAATCCTAAAAGACATAGATGGCAAAATTTAGAAAATCAGTTTTGAAAAGAGATTGTTCAATAATTACGCTGTTCTGAAATGCCTTTTGTTTAGCATAGCACTTATACAGACTTTTAAACAAGACAATAGGCTAAAAGGATTCAAATTTGGGCTAGAGCAATGAGTCAGCAGTTAAGAGCACTAGCTGTTTTTCCAGAGGATCCAGGATTGATTCCTAGCATTCACATGGCAGCTCACAACAATTTGAGGGAGACTTAGTGCCCTTTTCTGGCCTCCACAGGTATCAGACATGGCCATGGTGCACAGACATACATGCAGGCAAAACACCCATATATAAAAAAATAGAAGAACAAATAAAATAAAGGAGTACCTAAATATTTGTGATGCTTTATACTTCAGCACGAGCATTTTCCTTTTCTAAGAATAGTCTTTTAAACGCTACACAGTACTCAACCTAGACGGGTTGCCACCATGATTTCTTTTACCAGTCTCCCTTTCAAGGTATTTATACACTTTTGCTAATATGAATCATCATGGATTAAGCAGGTGGAATGTAAGGTTTGCATTTATACGCCATTTCATACGCATGTGAACAGTTACTCATAAACAGGCTTCAGGCCTCCTGCCAGAATTGCTAGAATCTAAGATTCATTTCCTACTTCTTAGGTGATTTTACTATCTGTGAGCTTGATTCCCCACAAGAAGTCTGTCTCTATGTCGCTGCCATAACTTTCTAAACCTGTAAAGTCCCAAAATGTGGACTATTAGACCTTACACATGCATACAGGCAAAGGAACGTGATTTCCTGACACAACAGAATGCTGGTCAACCGCAAAAGGCAGGTGTACTTGGAAGCATTATCCTAAGTAAAACAAACCAGGCCAAGTGGCTGGGATATTGTATTATCCCTTTCTTTTGAACTATCCCAAGGAGGTAACTATAGAACCAGAAAGTAGACCAGTGGTCTACAGTGGCCAAACAGTGGGGATGTACAAAATGCCACTGAATTCTGAGGTTGAAATTGGTTAAAATGGTAGATGTAATCATGTTTTCTGCATTTTACATCAATGAAAAAGCACAAAAACAAAACAAACAAAGAAACAGGCAAGGTGAGACAGACAAAAACAGGGAGAAATGACGCTTGCTCTTTGATATGACTGCTGAGAGAGCCAGAGGGGAGTGCTTTGGAGCTCACGGGCATTCTTTTCATCTGTGTCAGCATATTTGTTCAAGACCATCACAGAAGAGCATGTTCCTTTTGGCAATGAGAAACCATAGCAACACATTGGTTCTAGCAGATAACAGTCACTTATCACACACCTAGGTAACAGTTACTCATCCAGGTAAATTTAGAGGTAACCCGCTTCTCCTGGAATTTTTCTTTCCCCAGGAAAAAACAGGACAAGATCAAGATGTTTCAAAGTATGCTTTTAAAAACAGCTAGAAGTGCCATTGCTGTGATATGGTAGGAAGGTGTTGGTGACCAAAAGGACTGCTCCCAGGGTTCATGCTGTGGTTTGCTTTTTGTTGTCAGAAATTCATCTTAATTAATTAATTTTAAAAAGCGTCCTCTGGTTCTTTAATTTCTCATCTCATAAAGGCATGAATTATTGACTATAATGTTGGCATGAGAGAGTTTCTGGGCATTAAAACCTCCATGTAAATTAATGCTCAGCTCACCTGGGCTCAATTTTTTTTTTTTTAATTTATTTTTTTTTTGGAGTAAAGTCTATTCAGACATCTCTGTACGGGCTGCCAAGTAGCTTACTCATTGGAAATATCCTAATTATAGGGATGTGCCATTAATCCCTTTTCTCTTATTATCTCTAAGATTTAAGATTTCTTAAATGACAGTTTTGGCTTCATTATTCATTAGAATTGGTGTTTCTGCACGCTCAAAGTTATTGACATAAAAGAAAAAGACTGTTTTGCCTAAAAGAGTAATGAAGGAAAGAAAAGCTCCTCTAGAAAATTCCATTAGAAGGTAGTAGTGATGGAAATGAAATTTCCATTAGTCTTATTAACAAAACCTAGGGGACCTTTGAAAGGTGCTTTAATAGAAAAATCTAGTTTTCGAGAGTAAGAATTCAACCACGAAGATGAAAAAAAATTGAGTCTTTCACCTTTACAATTACTGCATTTGTGACGGAAGAAAATTTGTGTCGAAGAGCAGCCCTTGCCAATGAGTCATTCACTTTCTCATTCATTCATTCATTCATTCATTCATTCAGTAAACATTACTGTGCAAGGCCCCACCTCTTTATTCTGTCCCCACAAAGGCTGGATGAGCCTTTGTGACCCAGAGTCATTACTGAGGATTCAGGGAACATAGGTCAGTGGGGTGGACACAATGCAAACAACATGCACACTATAATTACCTACAAATGGTAACTATGTTTGAGGCCCAGAAAGATTTGAGAAGGCTTCACAGAGAAAATGATTGTGGACTTGCCTCTTGGAAGGAGGATGGTTCTGTATCAGGTAGAGGTGATGGAGGGTCTGCCCTGCCACTGGCAGGGCAAGCATTGAAGGGTTCAAGGAACAGTGAGTATGGACAGATTGGGTCTGCTGGAGGCATGCTGGCCACTTCTATCTGATTTCAGGGGAGTTCCCAGGAGTAGACTGGGTCAGGAGACCACAGTGGTTGAGTAAGATGGAGCTGCAGAGCAGGGGGACACGGGGGAGCTGTGAGGGGTAAATTGGAACCTGAGCGTTCTGTGCAAGGCGCTTACTAGGTGTGACATTCTGAGACCTTGCTTTTTATCTGGGTCACTTGAGGACAGCAGCTGTCCTCCTGGTCAAGACACTTTGCTTTTTCTGCCTGTCCTTTGTTTCTAACAAAACCCCTTACATGGAGGGATAAATATGACACATTCTAAGAGCACTTTGAAATCCTGGACTTAAAAGGCACTTCATTTATTTAAAAATAAAGCAAAGCACTTCTCATTTTATTTGGGGTGGTGATTCTGTGGCAAATTGAGAGAAACAAATGATTCTCTGGCAATGCATTCTCCAGGGTCTGATGACTTCGTACCAAACAAGGGAGAGCTGTGTTGGTACCCAGAGAAGTTCATCCTAAACCTCTTCTTTTGTGGGGGGTGGAACATTAGCCATACCATTCAAACTGGCCGGATGATGCACATAGAATCCTAGCGAGAATCCTGGACAAAGAGCAGAAGGGAGGGTAGGAAGGAGCAAGCAGTTACCACAACCTACACAACTTAAATGTTGACCTATCAGGTAATGGAGAATGAAGACATGGCGATACACATAGAGAAAAGCTACGATTGGGCAGGCCATGTGTGGATGGAGACACACCCAGTAGCTGGGAAACTCAGCATGCTTATTACTGCTGCTGAGTGAGGAGGTGGGTTTATTGTACATCACTGAATGAGGAAGAAGGTCCAGCTAATCTCAGTAGGCGGTATTGATGGGGAAGCAGGTTTAGATTGCAGTGATCAGTGGGAATGAGCTGTGGTTGATACCTTCTGCAAGGGTCTAAGGTGTTGGAGCCCTTGGCATGGCTCATTTTGATGATAAATATTCACTGAGGACTTCTTTGCCTTTCCAAACCTAGGGACACGCCGTTGGCCACCTCAAGCCCAGGCAGGTAGGATAATGGGCCCCACAGTCGGCAACAAGATGACCAGGGAAGCAGATAGCTGTCTGTCTGTCTGTCAGCACTGGGTGATCTTGCTGTTCCCTAAGGGCTGCTGTAGGAAGCTCAAGTCTTAAGATACACACACACACTTACGCATGCATACACATACCAAACTACCTTTATATGTTCTATGAAAGATGGCATATGTAGACGGAAAGAAGAAACTGGGAACTAGCTTTTATTTTCCATGTGGATATTTTTCTTGTACCTTCGTATGAAATGTAATTTCTATTTTATGAATGAAGAAACTGAGGCCAAGAGAAATCTATGACTTGTTTTGTCAACCAAAAGAGCTTCGATGAAGAGGGTATTATTGCTCATTATATGAGGGAAGAGATACAGAAGTAGTTCAGAGAGATGGTCAAAGGACAGTGACCCTGGAACTTCCAAGGAAAGTCACATGGGCCTCATCCTGTGGAGAGGCAGCTTGCAATAGCTCCTCTTTCTAGCAAAGACATGCTGGATAGCAAGAGCAAACCAACTGGGAAGAAGTCAACCAAATATGTAGGTTAGCAAATATGGTGCATGAACCAGTACACCTAACAGTGGGGCCCAGACGCCTGTCCTTACATGCTTCACATTCCGTTTCCAGGGTGCCGTCTCTATGACATTGAGAAATAACTGGCTTTTTCTTGGGTTTCTTTTTAAGGTCAACAGTGTTCTCAAGGAAGGGAAGACCTGTTTGTCTTCCCAGAAATGGATTATGGTCTTAAAATTAGCAGGCTGAGTCAACATTCTCAAGTGCTGATGTCTACAGTCAACAGATTAGGTTTTCTTTAAAGACATCATTATCTTTCTGCATAGAACTGTTTCAGGCCGCCTTGGTCAGGAGCTTTCATTTGATATTTAGGCATGAATATATATCCAAACCATCTGCCCCCTCATCTATAAATTATATGGATCATTGCCTTGCCCTTAACTCCAATTTGACAGCCACTTTGGTGTGAGAAGGAACCAACAGTATCATGTTCCTTTGCAGTAAACAGTTAATTCATCTCACATGGTTGAGTGAGCTTGTTGCCCCGGAAGTGGCTGCCTGGGCTCTAAACAGGGTCAGTGTTAACTGTCATGAAGGAGTGAGGGCTCTGGTTTTCCCACACATGACCCCTCCCCCACCTAGCCCCATCTAGAGAACACCAGATAATCAGATAATTCAAAACAAAATAAATGTTTGCTTCATGGGTCCAGCTTCCATAATTCAAATACCTGCCTCACTGTAGTGTTGCGTTATTGAAAAATTTAAAAATGTGGGAATCCTGGAGAGACTCAGGGAAGTTGCATTTTCTTGATACTTTCCAAATTAAAAGCGGTGGATCAATGCAAGTTTTTTTGTTATTGTTTCTTTAAACAAATACATTGTCATTTGGCAGACTGAGAACAATCACAAGAGGGACACTCCATCTTTGTGGCCTGCCTCTCAGATTCCAGCTGTGTGCAAATGTTGACTCTTAGATACCCCAGGGCTCCTGGTTATGGTCAGAGTTTTCTGACTGTTTTACTGAGGAGTCAGTCCTCTGGCACAAAGCCCTTCTGCCTTTGATCACTTTGACCGACTTTCTCCTGTTGAAACGTGTCTCTGTAACCATGTTCAGGACTCCCAGCTCAGTTTCAGTGGCATACTTGCTGCTGCGGTGACAAAGGCTCCTCTTGACCTGGCTCTCTCTCTCTATCATCTAGTGATGTCATCACCTGGGCACCAGGGGTCTTTCACATACATGATCTACATCAGGGAAGACAGTAAAGGCCCCTGGGGACTTTCACTGCCTCTGGGTTGCTCAGCATCCCTGCCCCTGAAGAATGAATCTGAGGGCAGTCTTAAGATAAGTCTCTTAAGGTTTATCTCCAATAAGAAGATGAATTGGCAATCCTCAGAGGCTATCCTAGCAAGGAGTAAGCTTTTTTTGTTGGGACTAGCAACAGGCTTTTATCTGGCTCCTTGCATTTCTATATAATCTGACAAATGATAATATTTCTTTTTGTGTGGTAGGAATTTTATAATCTGATATAGATGCTTCTTGGCGTATAGCCTTTGACCTGTGATGGATATACTGGTATGAGATCCTGATGCCGTACATCATAAACTGGGAATGTCATAAACAGAAAATGTGTGAACACCCAAATAAACACCATGGCAATACTGCACAGTGCATTCCAGAGGAGCCTTCGGGTCCCCTTGCCATGGTGACTCTCACTGATAGACACCATCATAAAGTGACAGAGTTGTTCAGCTGAGCCATCCTAAGTTGAGGACTGTGTGTGTGTATGCATGTACATGCTTCTCTCTGTGAAACCCTTCCTATGCAGAGAAACAACCCAACATTCCTTTGTGGTTTGCAATGGAGGCTGGCGAGCTTTGAAGAACTATTAACTATCTCCAATCTTAAAATTTGTAAAGACTCCATCCAACTCCCAAATACAGCTTCAAACCCACTATGAATTTCTAAGAAACTCCTCTCACAGAGACCCCTAGATGTGCCCTCTCCTTATGACCTGTGCCCCGTAGAAAAGCTTATTTTGCACTGATTTGTCTCCCATTGGCTGATTCAGTTCATTCAAAGTTCTCTTCCTCTTATAAACCTCCGAGTGACAATGGGGACAACGCCCCCTCTCTTTCCTCTTTCACTTGTCCTTATTTTCCACCAGGAGGTAAAGTATATCATGTTGTCTGTATTTCTCTGCCCCCTGCGCGTCCCCCCTTCCCCCCCCCCCCCCCCCCCCCCCCCCGCTCCTGACAGGAGGTTGTCCAGGAAAGCCAAAAGCCATAATAAAGATACCACTAATGTTTAACCCATTTGGCCAAACAAGTGCAAAGGCATAGGGACACCAAAGGACTTTATTTAAAAGTCTGCTGCTGGGAAGAGAGCTGTGGGGGCATGCTGGTCACTTTTCTTGTCTGATGTCCAGTCCTGGAGAGAAGCTCTTTGGACCATTGTGTCAGGGAACCTAAATATTCCTCCTACTGCATTCTGTGGAGTGGATGCCAGGCCTTTCAGAGACCAAGAGGCCTGGAGGGGGACGGCCCAATTGGCCACTTCAGAAGAGAGCAGGGAGGGAGCCAGCCCCGAAAACAATGGGTCCCTGGGCTTTGTAACTCTGAGCCCTGTGCCCCTCTGCCCCTCTAAACCCTCCTCCTTTGACCTCCTCAAATTGGGCCAAACAATGGAATTCTAAGAAAGCCAAAATGTAAGCAGCTCTCCCAAGGATTTGCATTTCTACTTAAAGCCTTGTTTCCAGATGGAAGGAAGCTGTTGCACCGCACAGGGAGGCTTCTTGTGGAGTAATCCACATTAGGCCCCATGAAATGGGTTGATGGCTCTGCCAGCAAGTGGTGCTGTTGATCCCAGGGCCTTCTAAGTCCTCCAGACCTTTGAAATCTCTGCTTGTGCCTAGTGGCCACAGCAGGCTCTGAAAGGCTTCACTTTGAAGCAGTCTGAAACCAGCAGATCAAAAACTACTTTCAACCATCAGTCATTTTTAGAGAGAGTTGACACTGACCCCTCTCTTCACCGGATAAAGTGTTTGTGAGGGTGGGGCATCCTGTTAAGTTGTTGGTGTCTGAGTTTGCGGTGAGTTAACTATGCTCTCTTCCTATTCATTTCTGATTTGAGAAATTCAGAGAACCGAAGTGCAAGATGAATTCCACTTGTGAGTTAATGGTTAGTGGGTGGAAGAGCCTTGGAGAGTTAGCACACAGACCTCAAGACTTTGAAGGTTTGTGTCTGCTCAGAAGGGCTGGACCACAGTGGAAATTGGAAGGAGACATATAGTCCTGTTTCTGATGTGTTTCCATAGCTTTCTGGTTTAGGTTGAACTGAAGACTTTGTGCAAACAGTCTTCTTGATGACATATACTTCCACTTCTCAAAATTTTTTTTTTCCGACCTAGAAGTGCCCACATTTTCCGACCTCAAAAGGATATTTCCATTCAGATCTGCTTGAAACTTGAGAGCGCTTCTTGAGGACTACCAGTTTCTTATCCTTAAACTCCTTCTACTTGCGTTTATGGAAAGTAGAGGTAGAGTGCTGGAGGGATGGCTCAGTGGGTAAAGTGCCTAGACAAGTGTGAGGACCTGAGTTCAAATCCCCAGACCACACATAAAGCTGAGAGTGGTGGTATGTGTCTGTATTCCCAGTCCCCTTATGATGAGATGGGAAACAGAGACAGAGAGAGCCCAGAATCTTGTAAGCCAGCTGTCTTGTATGAAGCAGCAAACAATAAAGAGACCGTGTTTCAGAGAAGATGAAAGGTGAGAACCAACACTCAAGGTTGCCCTCTGGCCTTCACACATGTCTGTGGTGTGCATGTACCTGCACTCACTTGGTGGTGTGCATGTACCTCCACTCACTTCTACATATGAACATGCACACACACACACACACACACACACACACACACACACACACACACATATACACAAAGACTTTTAAAAAGTGGAAATACAGGGAGTTTCTCAGATGGCAACATGTTTCGCAGAGTGTTTAGCATTTTGCTCTGCACATGGCTGTCCCTCGTCAGCTTTACCTTTGCCTCTTGTGCCCTCAGCAACCTTTCTCAGGTCTTCCTTTTGTTCTCAGCTTAAGTGCCGTCTTCACTCACCCCTTCCTCCCCTGATTACTGTGTTGGAATATGCTCGTCTGGTGAATATACACGTTTATTTCGGGGATCTATGTGGTGATTGCCCTGATTGGGGTGACCTCTAGCAAAATGTCCCAATCCCAGCTGACACAGATTCTGTGCTCCTGAGCAGCACGTATTTACCAGTGCATGCTTCGAGACTTAGGAAAGAAATTTCTCGGTACTGATGGCCTAACCCAGATGGGACTCAGAGGATAAATCATGTTGAAGGGCAAACCAGGCAATATATTCTGTTCCTCTTTCCACTGATTTATTTTTAATAGACTGCTATTCTTGAGCTCTCTCTGTTCCAACTCTTTTGTTCTCTTGATTAAAATTTGATTTATAATTCCACTGGCATTTCTGAAAGAAGGTAGCTGTGTTTGGGGCACGTTTGAAAACAACCCCACTGGCCTGCTGGTTGTTGAATGTATTTGCTCACAGAGAGACTGAGAACAGGACAAAACAACCAAACCTAGGAGGCTCTGGACCCTGCTCTGGCTCACTGGTCCCCCACTGGCTTAGCAGAAGCTGCATTGGGGGATGAGCTTTGCTGGACTGAGGCTGGGGGCAGAGAGGTGTTTCAGCTTGTTTGATCAGCAGCTTGAGTATTTCCCATTGAACATGGACTCAGAGAACATCATATTTCTTTCTGTGGTCTGACACCCAGTCCTCCTCACTGTGGCTGCCATCTGCCTGGCTTCTGAAGGCATCAGGGGTCCTGCAGTGCACATCTCTAAGCAGCGGGGATAGGTCATGGTAGGTGACAGACAGCACAGGCCAACACCTTGCCCTCATGAAGCTTTCTCACTAGGACAGAATGAAGCCAGACATCTTTACAGATCCTTTCCAAGGTAATTTCTGAGAAATATGTGATTTCTAGAGAGCCGTAAGGGACAGTGCCATAAATGAGGACAGGAAGGGCATTGCACAGAATGCCAAGGGGAGGTCACTGAGAACAAAATGGATCTAAATCTGTGACAGCCAAGGGGGTAGCCTTCCACCCATGGGGAACTGACAGAAGGTTGCAAGCTTGCAGAAGACTTCTATGGCCACAGCAGAAGGGGTAAAGAGAATGGAGCAATGGCTTAGTGGACTCTATTGGCTGGAGATGTGGAGGTGGGACCCAAGGTTGGTTTAGTGACTGCTGGGATCCCATTCCAAATCTGCTTTTGAGACTCTGATGGTTCCCAAAAACACTGTGTTGATAATGCCCACCAAGATTTCCATCCAATGGGATCTCGAGTCTTATAGAAAGTTCTTTAGATGATGGATAGCGTGAGTTAGAGGCTGGAGGATGCTTCAGTAGGTGATGGACATATTTATAGCCTTGATGGTTAGTAATAACTTCATGGTGCATTCTTTGATGTTATTATTAGTATTTTTTAGGGTCTCTCTATAAATAGTTTAGATTGACTTTTAAGTTGTGATACTCCTCCAGAGTGCTGAAGTTGTAGGTACACAACATGATATCCAACCATGGTATATTCTTATCCACATACTTATTGCTTTATACATTAAATCACATCAGTGACTTAATATATAAATCATAATCAGTGAAGTTATATTTTTAAGTCACATGGATTCCAGCAAGTACCCCTACCCACCCCACCCCCCCTTTTTGTGACAGAGTCTTACTTTGTAGCCCTGGCTGGCCTAAAACTCATAATGTAGACCAAGCTGGCCTTGAACTCATAGAGATGACTCTGGCTCCTGAGCGCTGGTATTAAAGGCTTTTGCCACCATGCCTAGCCCTGTCCTATCATGCCTGGCTCCACCCTATTTTGCAAAGAGAGCCAAGGCCACAATGAGGTTCAATAAATCTGTCACAACCATGGTACAAGGCCGGTGGGTATCCCTTGAAGCTCAGCCCCTAGGTGCCACCTGAATGCTCTATCAGGCTCTCTCTGCTCCCCGTCTTACCTTGTTCCTGTTCACTTATGTGGGTGTGCTCTGAAAGCGAGCATTGTTTCAGAATCAATAAGGGGCTGAGTGAGTGTAGTACAGTGAGTGTGTGAGCTCCAAGCACCTCCTTATCATCATGTGCTGAGCAGGACAGGTCCAAATAAAACACATTATCAAGCTCTGTTGACTTTCCCGGCCCTGCAGACGTATTAATGGAGCTCTTTATAGCCCCTGCCTTTATGAACCTGAGTTCCCCACTTTCCTTCTCTGGGAACTTCTAAATAAAATTCTTGTTGAGGGACAGCAAGGGGGTTGGGGTGGGACAGCTAAACAGAAACCATTTGCTTTGTGTAATCCATCTTAAAAACAGAGGGGGCAAGGAAGAAGAGGAAAGGGGTACCCCCATTCCAAGAAAGAAGGGCGGGGCTTCCTTATTGACTTGGCAGTGTTCCAGATCATATTTAACTATATGATGCTCTCCCGATGCCCTCAGTGCCTGCTGCATGAGGTATTTTCCTCTACGTGCTCAAGTTCGTGGCGAGAAAGTCGAAAACCTTTCCACGTTTCTGCTCTTGAGGCCTTGTAATTGTCAGCTTCAGCCTCTGATCCCATACCGTAGGAACGCCGTAAAGATCCAGATGACCAACATGATGTTTCTATTTAAAGCTTTTAGTGGGATTCCTGCCTGTTAACCTGCTCAGTAAGTTACTGTTATGACTGCCTGGTGGGCACTTTGAAGATGGATGATCATTTCACATGTCATCAATTCTGTTACGAGTCGTCATAGCTGGTGGTGTCAATGCACGTTCATGGATCCACACACGCCTGACCTTCCCTGGATACTTTGCTTGGTTTAAATTATGATTCTCCATAATAAAGAGACTTTGCTTAAAAAAAAATCAATTAAAAAAACAAAACAAAACTAAACAAATGCCTCTGGATTTCTATCTTTTCTTGAAATAGTAAAGAAACCAAACCAAACCAGAACAAAACAAAGCCAAAAAAAAAAAAAAAAAAACCCTGCTCTTAACACAAGATTTCCCCAGGGCCTGTACCTGTCCACGGTCCTCACCATTACCTGCTGGCTTCCTGCCTGGGAGGTGAAGAGACTGATTCCCCAGATACCTCAACAAGGCAGAGAGTGTGCTGGTTTCCCGGGTTCAGCATTAGTAGTCACTGTTTGCGGACTCTAAATCCATTTGTATTTATCACCTCATAATGGCATCCCTTGATGGAAGGAACCTTTCCTGCCACTTCATGTTGTTCTCAGCTTAAGTGTCTTTTTCCTTCCCCCACGCCTTCCCCATTCCTGCCCCAGATTAGCTGGTCCTGCTCTGCTGGCCAAGCACACCCTCGCCATGCTGGCTCCTCATCACATGCTCACAATGAAACTGAAACATGGCGGTGTGAATTCGGCTCCATGTTCTGTGAGGTCAGGATTTGTTACATCACTGTGAAAATCTGAATCTCATGTGGCATGAAGTGTAAAAGAAATTCATAATAATTAAAAATAAAGCCACAGACTGATGTTCCTCTCATCTGGATTCTGGATAAACATAAGATGGACTGCTATTTCTTTTGACTTCTTGTAACAATATTTTGGGTGGTGTCCTCCTTGTTTCTATGTGGAGTAACTGCTTCTGAAAAGAAAGAGAGCCCCCAGGTGTGGTGGCATACTCTTTAACTCCAGGGCTCAGGGCAGGCAGGGCTCTATGAGTACAAGACCAGCCAGTCTACATAGGGCAATGTTTCTCAATCTTCCAACTGCTTCCTCATGTTAGGGTGAACCCCCCCAACCATAAAATTATTTTTGTTGCTACTTCATAAATGCAATTTTGCTACTGTTATGAATCATAATGTAAACATCTGTATTTTCCAATGCTCTTAGGTGACCCCTGTGAAAAGGTCATTTTACCCCACAAAGGATTATGACCCACAGGTTGAGAAACACTGACATAGTGAGTTCTAGGCCAGCTAGAGATGAATAGAGAGGCTTTGAAACCTTGGGGAGTAGGAAGGTGGGAGAGAGAGAGAGAGAGAGAGAGAGAGAGAGAGAGAGAGAGAGAGAGAGAGAAGAAACCTTGCAGGAATTGGTCTGAGTAGTCATGGTTGGGGCTGTGCTCTGCCCTGTTCTCAGACGTGAATAAACCAGAAGTCTGACAGCTGCTGCTCACTGCAGTGGACACACTGGTCTCTTGTGAAGCCTGGACTCTAGTTGGGGCAGTGGTTGCAGACAATAACATATGGAGACAAATAAGATAAGGTCAGGTCTTGATAAACACTGTAAAGAAATTAGAACAGGTGGGTGAAGTAGGGAATGACTCAAGGGGGCAGGTGGAGATAAGAGACTCAGAGGCTGGCCTCTCGGCTACAGCTTTTGTCTGGCCCAGCCCCTCCCGCCTGCTCTTTGTGCTGAGATCACAAGGATAAGCAAATCTCCCCCCCCCCCCCCCCCCCCCCCCCCAGAGCAGGAGGCCCAGGAAAGAGCAAGTGCAAAGGCCCTGAGTCCCAAAGAGCTTTGTGCACGAGGGAGTCTGACTGGTTGGACTTAAGAGTGAAGAACTGGGTAGAACTGAGAGCAGGAGCAGGAGGTGACACTACAGGATCCTCTAGGTCTTGCTGGAGCATGGATTTCTCTATTCCGGAAGGTGTATCTGTTACAGACATTTAAGCTCCAGCTTTTCCTCCTGGCCTGTGAGCACTGTCCTAGAGAGGCTGCAGGCTTGGTTTGAATCTCTTCTCTCTGTCCTTCTGAGTATGACCTAGACAAAGTCATTCATTTCACCCAGCCTCAGATTGCAGCCTTGGAACAGGATTAACACTTCCAAAGGATCTAGTTGTCCCCTTGCTACTTTAACCTGAATACCCATTGCATCTCTGTCCTGAAAGATCCATCTGTGGGTAAGATAACAAGGCTTGCCCTGTCTTCACAGAGCTTATGGTGGTCTGCTTGGGAGAGACAGTAAATTGGCCACAAGCAATGCAAACTGGATATCTGCGGGGAGAGATGGATACTACGATAGGACACATCCACTTGGCTCAGTTAGCTGTTGCCATTTTACTAAAGGTCACTCAAGTGAAATGTCCTACTCAAGGCACAGAGGAGGCGGAGCTAGCAGCCAACACTTGTCTTTCTGGTTCCACAGTCCCTCTGTTTTGGAGCACACTTAGTTGTTGGTTTTATCCTCTCCTATCAGAGAAGAGAAATCAGTGACTTCCCTTGTTAGGATGATTTATACCAGAGGGTGTGGAATGGATTCCTGCAGCATCCTGGCAGCTGCTTCCAGCTGTGCTCTCTGTGCACATGAGGATGCAGAGCTGTCAAGGTGACCCAGGGCGAGGAGTTAGTTCCTACTGAGCAGCTTTGAGAAGTCTGGAGTTAGAGCCTCATGTGTCCCACTCATGACAACCCCCCAATGGCAGGTGTCCTTCACTCGTCCTTACTGGATTCATACCGGAACCCTGGGAAAGTAGCAATTACCTCTTTGGAGGATGGAGAAGAGGCCTAAGGGGACTGCCTGAGATGCCTGGCTTTTCCCACTTCCTCTTCTCCACCTCTGTTCTCCCAAATCGAGACTCTAGGAGGACATGTTTATGGTGACTCACTCTATGTGTCATTTTTATTGCATATGTTTCCAACCAATGAGGCGAGCCCACTCAGCACTTGACACCACTGTGACTTAAACTCTCATTCTGCCATCAGACACTTAATTTGATCAGCAAGCACCTCTGGCACTCGGAATTGACTTTGTTCTGTTCTTGGCCTGGAGACTGAGCTTGGACCTGAGATGATGGTCTCATTCAGAACTTACTGAAGGTAATGTCCCAGGTATTTCCTCCCCGAGGGGCTCTGTTAAGCTGTCCCCTTCCTTCTCTTTATGGTCTCATTATGGCAGTAAGTATCCTCTCTGATGCTCCCACCACCCAGCCCAGGTTTCTCTTTTCTCTGCTCCTCACATCACATCTCTGAACCTGTTCCTTCCACCTGCGACCAGTGAGTCTTAGCCTGCAGGCTGAGTCACACCCCCAGAGCTGGTTTCATTCTTCAGTGTTGCTCAGGCTTTTTCTGTGCATGCTGAATTCCTTCCTCCAGACTCATATCAAAGATACTGCCACACAGGAGTCCTCATAACTACAGTTTGAAATGGCTATGTGTGTGGTCACCACTGTCTCTCCTATGCCAGCCATGGCCCATGGCCTCTGCGTGCACAGGGCCCCTTCCTGCTCCTATCACTGGAAACACAGGAATTGACATTTTCGATTAAATACAGGTGAGCATGCAGTGGATACCAAATTCCTCACCATCATCACCATCATCACCATCATCACCATCACCACCACCACCACCACCACCATCATCATCATCATCATCATCATCATCATCATCATCATTGTTAGCACTATCACTTCAGCCTAACAATTGTCAACATCATCACCATCTCTGCCATCATCATCCCCACGAGTATTATCACCACCACTATTACCACAATCACCACCTCAGCTGTTACCTCTACCATGTGGTGTGAGACCATTCCCGGGAAACTCAAATATACATCTACTCACCCCAGATAGGGAAACAACAACAGATCAAAGATACCAAAGTCTAACTTGGTAAGCCAAAGGATTTTATTGGGCTTACTTTAGGAATATGTGTATCTTAGTTACTTTTAATCATCATGACAAAGCACCATGACCAAAGTAACTTAGAAAGAAAGCATTTGATTTGAGGCTCATGGCTCCAGAGGGTCTATGACCATCATGGCAGGGAGCATGGGAGCTGGCGGGCATGACACTGGAACAGTAGCTAAGAGTTTACATCTAATCCATACACAGAAGGGAAGGAGAGAGAGAGAGAGAGAGAGAGAGAGAGAGAGAGAGAGAGAGAGAGAGAGAGAATGAATTGGTATGGATTTTAAAAACCTCAAAGCCCACCAACAAGGCTATACCTCCTAATCTTTCCCAAATAGTTCATCAGTTGGCGACCAAACATTCAAATATATGAGCCTTTGGGGAATTCTCATTCAAACCTCCACAATGGATGAGGGGTTACTTCAAGGAGCAGAAATGACTCAAAGACAGCTACGTCACCAAAGCCCACCCAGCATAGGTGACAGCTCATAAAGCCTGGAAACCTAAAGCACACTGCACAGCCTGCAGGCAACTAACTAGGGTGGAGAGTGTCTTTTCTAGGTAGCTTAGATGGTCTGAGCCTCTCCTAAGCTGCTAAACGTGTCTCTGAGTGTCTGTCAGGAGTCTTTACCTCTTATATAGCTTGGGAAAGGAGGGTCTGGTGAATCTGGTCAGTTTCAGGGACTTCCTGAAGCCTTTGAATTGTTTACTTCATGGCTAATGAGTTTCTCTGAAGGACAGAATATTCCATCTCAGAGCATCCTCTTGCTTCACCTCCTTTCTAAAGCCCGTGTCTTAATGAGCCTCTCTCCAGGATTGAACATTTTAATCCTGGAGGAAACTTCTACAAACATACCATCCTCACATCCATTGCTACCTCTGCCACTACCTCCAATATCATTATCATCACCACAACCACCTCCTCACCTCCACAGTCATTGTCATCGTGGTTACCTTACAAAGGTGTCACAGGGAGACAATCTAGTGTTTTTTGTTGTTGTTATGAGAACTGGGGCATAGTTAGCTATTACTAATTCTTGAAGACATCAGGATTTTGATGAAGCTTTCTTCAGATATTAATATGAGTTTTTAAATTATTATTTTGTTTGTCTGAGACAGAGTCTCACTTTGTAGCCCAGTCTGGCTTAGAACTGGCAAAAAATCCTCCATCCTCAGAGAATAACGTGCTCAGATTACAAATGATGAGCTATCACATCTAACTTTATTAATTTTATTTTTGGTTATTGTATATGTGCAAGTCTATATTTGTGATGGCTTGTGTGCTACCAGCATGTGTGGAGGCTGGAGGACAACTTAGTGAAATCAGTTCTCTCCTTCTAAAGTTGTGTATATCCTGGGGCTTGAACTTAGATCACAGGGTTGTGCTGAAAGCACCTTTATACCTTTATCTGCTAAGCTACCTTACCATTCATATGTGTGTGTATGTGTGTGTTTGTTTGTTTGTATGTATTTTTAAATTTTAGACAAAAGTGTATTTTTCGTCAGGACCCAGAAGGCTTGCTTGATTTTACAGGTGGGAAAACATACAAATTCTTCTGAGGGTAAGAACTGGGAACTTGGGGCTGGAGAGATGGCTCAATGATTAAGAGCACTGACTGTTCTTTCAGAGGTCCTGAGTTCAATTCCCAGCAACCACATGGTGGCTCACAACCATCTGTAATGGGATCTGATGTCTTCTTCTGCTGTGTCTGAAGACAGCAACAGTGTACTCATATACATAAAGCAAATATTTTTAAAAAAGAAAAAGAACTGGGAATGTACTCACTTAACAATTATTTTTGAAGTACCTACTATGAGCCTGTTTGAGGGGCTGCCTGCTTTTAGGGGTTGGGGATACAGTGCCTGCATGGAACTCACATTGTGATGAAAAGAAATAAACAATGAACAAATAAATCAGAAATGATGTCTTAGGAAGACAAGGGTTATAATAAAAACAAAGCAGTGTGACTGATCCCTAGGGGCATTAGTAGTTGTAAAGTACACTAGCTTTTTTTGTTGTTGTTGTGCAACAAGCCATGTCGAAATATCAGTGGGTCCCAAAACCAGTCTTACATGGGGCTCCTCTGTGTTTCTGGCTTTGGTGTTTGCTTTGGATCAACGGTGATAGGTGGTCATCTCAGCATGTGTCTCTGCTGTTGGTTCTCAACAGAGAAAGGGGTTGGCTGAGTGGAAACAGGCCATCCCTGTCCTTCTTCCTGCTTCAGCTTGGTCCTGGTCTCCTGTCACTGACACCCATGTGTCTCTGGCCAAGGCGAATCATATGAACAGTGTCAACAGAAGGAAGTGTCCGCTCACAGTAAGAGGCCCTGCAAAGACACAAGGCTAGGGTGTGGTCACCGTAATCCTGTTGCTAGGGAACAAGAGCTGAGATGTGCAACCTAGGCTACCTAGATAGTGGGGGGGGGGGGGGAGGATGCTAAGGAGGGGAGGTGACACTTAAGCTGCAGTCTGAACAAAGAGAAGCAATTGCTTCTAGGATGTTCTGAGGAAGAGATGCAGGCAGCACCCAGCAGATGAAGCAGAAAGCAAGGGTAGCTGGAGCTCTGGACCAAGGGAGGAGACCCAGGGCTCCTGGCAGGCTCCTGGCCACGTGGACCTTGTAGGACACAATGCCAAATTTGAGTTTAGGAGGGAGAGGAATGGCAGAGAGTTGTCATGTCTGGAGTCTCAGGCTGGCAGGCGAGGCCAGGAGGAGAGATCAACTATGAAAACCTGGAAGATGTAGGCTTCAAGCCTTTAAACCATAAGCCCAGAGGTTTGCCGTTCTCAAGGCTTTAGAGGCTGCCCTGGAGGACTGGAAGATGATCCTGTCTAAACTCTGACTCTTTTGTTGCACAACCCCAGCAGGCTGTTTCCCAGGGCGGTCCCTTCCCATGGAACCACTTGTCCTGGAGAGAGAGTTCAGGGTGGGCCCCAGATATGTCCACTGCCACCCTGACACAGCCTCCTTCTAATTCAGAGCAGAAGCCTCAATAAGGAATCACTTGAGAAGAAAGGCTCTGTTTGAATTTATTGTTTTTTCTCTCAAGTTTAAACATTCTCTGCACTCGACTGACTGTTGCTTACGCGCCCGACTTATTCAGGCCATTTGCGTATGTGTGTGGTCTATGCAGCCTGTTTCAGTAAAGTGTATGTTAGATGCTTGGAAATTATCCAACATGTGGGGGGAGAGAGAGAAAGAGAGAGAGGGAGAGGGAGAGGGAGAGGGAGAGGGAGAGGGAGAGGGAGAGGGAGAGGGAGAGGGAGAGGGAGAGGGAGGAGAGGGAGAGAGAGAGAGAGAGAGAGAGAGAGAGAGAGAGAGAGAGAGAGAGACTGACTCAGAGACTCAGACAGAGACACAGGTAGACAGACGGAGAGACAGACAGAAAGACACAGAGAGACACAGAGAGAGAAAGAGAAGAGGAAAAGAGAGGGGAGGGTGGACAGTGAGCCGGGGAAGCAAGAGGGAGGGAGGAAGAAGAAGAAGAGAGAAAGAGACAAAGAAAAATTTTAGCCAGCAACTCAAGCAGGGGGCTTGCACATGAACAGCACACCCTTAATTTGAAGAATGAACTTTTTCGTTGTTGTTGTTTGGCTATTGTCAGTCCCATGGCAAGCACACTGACATGGTTTAAATTAGTATTGTGGAAGCAATATACCGCTGAGCAGTGCGTGACTGGGTTATTAAGAGCAATCCACGAGGAGCAAGCACGAAACCATCTTGACAAATAGAAAAACTTTCTGTGGTGCTTTCTGCCAGCTGTGTCCCTGGTCATTGAGCACAATGTGGAACAATTTGCCCGTGGCCTATTCTTAGGGGATGGGGGTGGGGCCATTTCATCAAGGGTACAGCTTGGGTTTGAAATTTGGTTTGGACTAGTTGCCAATAGTTGCAAATAGGGGTCTAAAATTAAATATTAAAAATGTTGAAAGCATTGGGAACTAAGGCAGGGAGTTTCATTCACCAAAATTTAATTAATTATTTTTTAACCTGTTAAAGAAAGAGTGAAGCTACACAACTTGATCTTGTTAATTAATGCAAAACTTATTCTTATGTTATGATTTCTTGTGAGTTAGTGTTTTTTGCAGCTTTCAAAGCCAAAGGGCTGTCTTGGCTTTGTTACCTTGAAGCCGTATAAACTGGGCAAGTCATCCCTTTTCTCATTTTTTTTTTTGCATGTTTGTATGTATGTATGTATGTATGTATGTATGTATGTGCGTGTGTATGTGTATGTGTGTATGTGTGTGTATGTGTGTGTATGTATGTGTGTCTGTATCTCTGTGTGGTATACTTACCTGCATGTTTGTGTGTTTATGTGTGTGGGCACACACATGTGTATATGCTGTGGAGGCCTGAGGTTAAAGCAGGATGTCTTCCCCCATCCCTCTCAGTCTTATCTGTTGAGACAGGCTCCCTTGCTGACCCCATACTCAGCTTGCTGTCTCTTGCTGCTTCATTAGCCCAGATAGCAAGTCTGCTGTGCTATCTATGTGCTGGGAATTACGGGTGGGCTGCCACACCCACAGTGTTTATGTAAGCTCTGAGGGTCTGATCTCCAGTCCTCACGAGTCCAGTGTGTTACAGGCTGAGGCCTTTCCCCAGTCCCACATCTCACTCTGTATCCTTTCATTTACTGTCTCTACTCTAGAGTTGGCTTTGCACACCTCGTGTGCTTTTGAGTAGAATAAAAGAGATCATGTTTGGGAAAGGCCTTGTAATGTGACCCAGGAATACAAATATGCTTGGGCACTTGTATTGACAGCCATGATCTGAAGCTCACTGTCATTAGAGAGAATTAAAAAAAAAAAAAAATCCCTGTGGCTATTTAATTAAACAAGCAAAGGAAAAAGACAGAGCCAGCAAGTGTTTCAGCTCCAACTCTTGGATGTGGAAGACAGTGGGAGGCCAAGTATAACCAAAGGCAGGGCAAAGAGAAGCCATCCTCCGCAGGCTTCCAGCTCATGGTTGGAGTCTTTTAGGAGAATCCTGGGAGACTCCCATATTGTTTTCATTTCCACGTTACAGTCCCATTAACCTCACAGGCAAGGGGGAGCAGAGAAGAAAGAGGAGAAAAATGAGAGGGAGGAGGAAGAGTAGGAGGAGGAGGAGGAAGAAGAGGAAGAGGAAGAGGAAGAGGGTGGGGCAGAAGAAGGTCAGGGAGGAGAGACATCCCTGGAATCTGAGCAGATTCGGGTGGGATACGCAGAGGTACCAAGCAGGAACGGAACCTGAGTCAAGCGTGAGGTCTCCGAGGCTGGAGTTCTCATCCCCGGTACATAGCTGTCTTTCCAGGTGTCTAGCATGACATCTCAGTGTGTGAGTTCAGGATCTGACTCTTGTACCCATGAGCAAATAATCTGATAGAAATGCTATAGGGTACTGTGTACTCAGAAGCAAATTCTGCTTGCTACTTTTTATTCCAGTTTTGGAAGTTTCATTTACCTTCTAAAAAAGTCTTAAGATTAGTTTTTAAGTTAGCAAACAAAGTAATGGGTTGGCACACACACACACACACACACACACACACACACACCAAAATAAATAAGAACAAAGGAAAAAGATTATAAATATATATTTTATAAATAAATATATATAACTTCCTTTGTTCTTATTAATTTTCTGTTACCTTAAGTCTCAGATGGTTACCTCTGTTATGCTCTTTTCTTTCCTAGAGATCTTTTGCAGCCTGATTCCTACAGCTCTTAACCTTAGTAGGTCCCTCTGGTTTTTTCTTTACTCAAATCTTGAGGTCACACCTTCATTAAAATATATTAAAATAATACTTTACTTATTCCTTAAGAATTTCATACCATATAGTTTGGTTATATTCATTCATCTTCCTGACTCCTCCCAAATCCTTCCCCACCTTCTTACACATCCAACTTCATGTTCTCGCTCTTTTAGACAGAAGAAAACACGGAGCCTGCTTTATATTGGTCAACTACATCCAGGTGTGGGGCCTGCCCTGAAGAGTGGGTTGTATACCCACAAGCATTCTATTGAAGGAAACTGCCTTTTTCTCACCCAGCAGCAATTAAATGGCAGTATCTCCTTGGCTAGGGTAAGACTTTGTGGCCACTTCCCCCCCATGCTGGGATTTTGGTGTAGCTGTAGCTTGGGCAGGTCTTGTGCAGCTGTCACAGTCTCTCTGAGTTTGTATGTACTTCTGCCCTGTTGTATCTGGAAAATGCTGTTTCTTTGAAATCAGCTGCCATCTATTCATATATATATATATATATATATATATATATATATATATATATATATATATCTGTCTCTTATTCTGCCCTCTCTTCCACACAGATCTCTGAGCATCGATGTGATATAGACATCCCATTTAGGACTGAGACAAGTCCTGGTTCCTAGGGGAAAGTATACTATTATCAGGCCCGTTTTTAAAGTGGGTGGAACATTTCTTCCCCTTTGAGGGCCAGCTGTGTACTTGTGCCTGATGTTTGCCCTGAAGAGCCTCAGAGGAGGCCCATCCTATACTATTCTTGAACTGATACCTGGAGGGTAAGATTCCCAGAACACCCAGTGCCAACATCTTTTTCCCAAAGAAGGCACACAAATGACTAATGTGCACACACGTAGACATGTTCAACATATTTAATCATTAAAGAAACACTAATCAAAACCACACAAGAAACTACTTCATACACACTCGGAGGGTAATAATAATAATAATAATAATAATAATAATAATAATAATATAAAAAATAACATGTCAACAAGGATATGGACAAATTAAAACTTGTGTACTGATCACAGGAATGTAAAATTGTACAGCTACCAAGGGGAGAAATAAGAGGCTCCTTCAAAAGTAAAACCTAAAACTGACATGTAACTATCAATTCTACTTCTGGATATATCCCAAATAACTGAAAATAGGCTCTCTCTCTCTCTCTCTCTCTCTCTCTCTCTCTCTCTCTCTCTCTTTCTCTTTCTGTCTCTCTCTGACAGTGACACTATCTACAACAGCCAAGCTCCCATCATGAGATGAATGGTGCAAAACGTAGCATATCCATATACTGGGATGTTACTTGACCAAAGAGAGCATGAGGCACCAATACACACTACTATGTGTAGAAAGAAGCCAGTCACAACTAGTCATAGGATAGCTTCGTTTACACAAAATATCATGGATGGGCAAATCCATAGGTTAAAGGTTTTCTAGGAAGGAGGGCATGTGGGAAAAAAAGGGGGGGTTGCTTAGAGGCAACAGGGCATCCTTTAGGAGAGGTGAACAAGTCTAGAATTCATGGCAATGGAGAAACAGCCTTGTGAATGTACTTAATATCACTGAGTGATGCATTAGAAATGACTCACTTCTAATGTCAATTTGCCCCAATAAAAACATGTTAGTGGGAAAAAAAACAAGCAACAATTACTCATGGCTTAATAACCATTGAGAGAAACATGTGACTATAGACCTTGGGGACGTGAGTAAAGATTCATCCCCTGTCTAGTGTACTGCAGGGGATAGGTGTGTGGAAGGTTCCAGAAGAGAAGGGTGTGGATTCCAGGTAGAAAGGGATGAGGAGTAGGCAGCCTGAATTGTTTCTGGAATGAGTCATCTTGTAAGGTTGGTGAGAAGGACAAGCTAGAACTAGTATAATGGAAAAAGAGACTCCGTGAAACAAAACACATTAAGCACACATTTACTAGAACTTGCCAAGTACCAGACATCTTAACCTTTCCAAATTCTCTGGCTCCAACCACCACGTGCCCTGCCCATTCCCTCTCCCTCCCATCGGTGCCCCTCCACCATCTATGTCCCCCCACCCCCATCCCCACCACTATCTGTGTCTCCCCACTATCCATGCCCCCACCTCCACTACCGGTGCCCCCAACTCCACTCAGTTTTGTCTGTGAGGAAACTATGTGCATCTGCGTACTTGCATGGCAGACACAGATTTGCAAAAGGCAAGCCTGAAGCTCCGCCCCTCCCAATGAACGTTGCTTTCTATACCGTTCATGTGTGCACAGACAGTGGGAGGCACTGTTTTTAAACTTTGTGTGAACACATGTGTTTTTGTTATACTTTGTGTTGCATTCAAAACATATTTTTTTTTTTTACCATCTTCACATGTGTGTGGCTGGTGCACATGTATCTGAATGTGTGTATATGGTTAAGTGTGTGTGTGTGTGTGCATATTTGCACATGTTCACATGTATGTAGAAGCCTCAGGTTGGTGTTAGAATCATCTTCAATTGTTCCTTATTTACTGAGCCAGCCAAACCCAGAGTGTGCCAATATGACTAGTTTAGACTCAAGAGCTAGCTTGGTACCAAGAACCCCTCATCTCTACCTCCCATGGCTGAAATTACAGGTGACCAGGCTTCCCTGGCTACCCTGTGTTTATGTGTGTTTTGGAGATCCTAATTCTTGTCTTTATGTTTTAATCACGGAGCCTCTTGTGTGCTAGATTTTTAAGGAGACTTGTGTGAAATTGTGTTACTTTTTAATTATAGTTTAAAAGCCAGCTGGGAGAAATGTAAGCTGATGTGATCCAGACTTTTGTGGGCCATTAATTTAACAGAAGGCAACTTGAAAACTACCATTCACACTATTTTATCACGTACTATCTAGATCGATGTTCAAGAAGATTGTCGTCTTATTACAGTCCACGTTTCTTTTGACTCCTTCTTCATGTTATACTGTGTTTGGTCAATGACAAGTGTAACGTCAAATTTTGTCAACTTGGTTGGATTGGTAAATACCTAGAAGATCTGTAAAATCCACCTCTGGGCGTGTCTTTGAGAGTATCTGCAGAGAGAGATGATGATGGGAGAAAGATGCTCTCTGAATCTGGGTGCTGTCATTCCCTAGGCTAGGAGCCCTGATCTAGTACAAGGGGACAAAGAAACACCATCCCCTTTCTGTTTCCTGGCTTTCTTAAGGAAAGATTCCCTGTCTCACCACAGCCTTCCTTCTAGCCATGATGAACTGAGTCCTCAAAAATATGGGCCCAAAGAAACCTTTCCTCCCAGATGTTGTTTCATTCGGGTATTTTATTGTAGCAATGGAGGTTGGATTAAGCAGGCGTATTGTCTTGTCTTCAGAAAGAATGACTGTGAATTGAACTTGATGAATGATCAATAACCTGTCCAGCCTCCTTATGTAGTTCTGTAATGTCTCCTTATGAGTAATTAAGTGTAGACCTTTGAAACTGCTAGATAATTCATCATAGTTCACCTACATTATTCATACCATCTTTCTTGAAATGGGCACCTCACTGCAGGCTGGGAATGCAGCTCAGGTGGTAGAGTACCTGACTAGCTTGTAAAAAGCCTCATGTTTGATCCCCAGCCCTTCGTAAATGGGGTGTAGTAGCTCATGCTTGTAGCTTTCCTGTTTGTTTATTTTTGAGATTGTAGTTTAGTTACAACACTTTTCCCTTCCCCTTTCTGCCTCTAAATGCTTCCATAGTCCCCTTCCACTCTCCTGCAAATACATGGCCTCTTTTTTCATCATTTGCTATCCCATGCATGTGTGTGTATGTGTGTGTGTGCATATTTATTTCCAAATATAACTTGTTGAGTTCATATAATGTTTCTTGTTTACATATCTCCAGATTGGTCATGTGGCACTGGGAAACCAGTTGGTATACTCTCCCCTGGGGAAGACCACTTCTCTTCCCACATGCCAATAATCTTAGCACGTAGAAGGTGGCAGCAGAAGATTAGAAATTTAAGCTCATCTTTGACTACATAAGGAGTTCTAGGTCAACCTGGGCTAGAGACCCTGTCTCAAAACCAAACAGAACCTTATTTCCTAGATTTTCAGATTTACAAAATGTTGCAGAAATTAATTTTGTTTTTATATTCCCATAGCCATTTCTTCATATTATTAATATCTCACACAAGTGCAGTACGTTTGCCTCAGTGGAGCAGTCTGTGTTGATATATAATTATTAGGAAAAAAATCTATCTTTTGCACATAGATTTTTAATTCCCATAGCTGTTCTTTTATTTCCTGTCCAGGTCCCATTCAGGAGACCAGTTAGCCAACACACCCCACCTCTGCTGGAACAATCTTCAGACTTCCCTTAGTTTTAATGACTTTGGCAGCATGAAGGGGTGGCATCCGGGCATCTTGTTGATTCTTGCTCATTGTGCTGTATCGGTTATATCAAGGACACATTCTGCTGACAGGATTGGTCACTGCTAACATCAACCTCATGTCCTGCTCTAGCAGTATGTGGCAGCCTTCACCACTGGGAGTCTGGTGACTCTCCCCCCCTGTACTCTGAGAAAGGCAGTTGAGAAGCATAGTCCACCTTGTCAGAGCGTGTTCTGTCTGAGCTGTGTGTTACTAGGGCCATGGTCCTCATGCTCCCTAAGTCTGTGACCCTTTAATACAGTTTCTTATGTTGTGGTGACCCTCAACCATACAATGTTTCCATTGCTACTTCATAACCATGACTTTGCTGCTCTTATGAATTGTAATGTAAACATCTGTGTTTTCCAATGGTCTTAGGCAACCCTTGGGAAAGGGTCCTTTGCCCTCAAAGCTTCATCAGCTTTTCCTCTACGTATTGGTTCTTTTTCTCATTGCTGTTCCGAATGCCTGGTAAGAAGCACCCTAGGAGAGTGCTTTGGTTTCTTTCCCTGTTGCCATGGTAAAATACTCTGACAAAAGCAACTTAAGGGAGAAAGGGTTTACTTTAGTTTACAGTTCAAGCAGAGCAGTCAAAACAGCAGGAACATGCCGGTCACATCACACCCCCAATCCAGGGCTAATCTCCAAAATATACAAAGAACTCAAAAAGTTAGACTCCAGAAAACTAAATAACCCAATTTAAAAAAAAAAAAAAAAAAAAAAAAAAAAACAGGATACAGAGCTAAACAGAAAATTCTGAACAGAGGAATCTCGAATGGTTGAGAAGCACCTAAAGAAATGTTCGACAGCCTGAGTCATCAGGGAAATGCAAATCAAAACCACCTTGAGATCCCACCTCACACCAATCAGAATGGCTAAGATCAAAAACTCAAGCAACGGTACATGCTGGTGAGGATGTGGATAAAGAGGAACACTCCTTCATTGTTGGTGGGATTGCAAACTGGTACGACCACTCTGGAAATCAATCTGGTAGTTCCTCAGAAAATTGGAGATAGTTCTACCTGAAGCCCCAGTTATAGCACTCCTGGGAATATACCCAAAAGATACTCTACTATGTTCATAGCAGCCTATTTGTAATAGCCAGAATCTGGAAACAATCCAGATGTTCCTCAACCAAAGAATAGATACAGAAAATGTGGTTCAATTACACAATGGAATACTATTCAGCTATTAAAACTGGGGACATCATGAATTTTGCAGGCAAATGGATGGAACTAGAAAACATCATCTTGAGTAAGGTAACCCAGACTCAAAAGGATATCAATGGTATGTACTCACTGATAAGTGGATATTAGCCAAAAGGTTCAAAAGACCCATGATAAAACTCACAGACCATAGGAAGCTTAAGAAGAAGGAAGGCCCAACCTGAGACCTACTTAGAAGGAGAACATAAAATAATCATGGGAGGCAGAGGGAGGGAGGAAACTGGGTGAGAGAGGGGAGGGGAGAGTGAAAAAGGAGGGGCAGCACCAGGTATGGAGAGAGACACCTCCAATCAGAACCAGGGAGGGCTGCATACATGGTGGTGCTCCATTGGATTTCTCCATTTTATACAGTCCAGACCCCTCTTGCCCAGGGAATGGTGTTGCCTGTTAAGAGAGGTCTTCCACGCCAATAACATAATTAAGACAATCCCCACGAGCATGTCCATAGGTCGGGTTCCCCAGTAACTCTGGATTTTGTCAAGTTGAGAATTTGTACTCAGCAACACAAAGAAGAAGAATTTATTTCAGCTTGTAGTTCAAGGGGACCTGGTCCATTGTAGCAGGGCAGATGGTAATGTATCCACAGTCAGGAAGTGGATGTGCCGGTGCGCGCGCTGCAAGCCTTTTTCTTTCTTCTGCAAACTGGGACCCCAGCCCACAGGAGGGTGCCATACCTTCCACACACTCCCAGCAGCTTGATGCCAGTAATTCCAGGTCCTGTCAAACTGTCAACCAATATTAACCATCCATCTTTCCTTCTGCTCCCAGGGGTCCATGTAAAGGAGGATGAGCTACCAGAGGAGGACTATTCTTTTTCCTTCAGGCAAGCTTTCTCTACAATGACACTACCAAGACTTTTAAGCAGGATGATTCACCTGTGCTTTGCTCAGCACCCTGTGTCCCTGACCTCCATGTACCAGGAGCTGCAACCTCTGTAAATGACGGTAGTTCAACGCATCTCCAGACATCTCCACCTGTCCCCTGGGGCAGCTCAAAGTCTCTCTAGACACTTCCAAGTGTCCCCTGGGTGTGGGGGCCAGGTACCTTCTACCCCCATACTGGTTGAGCACCACGACCTTACCAGAAATCATAGAACTTTGATAAAAAGCACATCTAGAATAAATTAAAGTATTTTTAATTTTAAGCACAAAGTTATTATACCATAGTGAGAATGCCCCAATTCACGAGCTAAACTTGATATAGAACTAAAAAAAGAAAAAAAGTGTTACCCAAATTTGGGGATACAAACTATAGAGTGAATGGCTGTGCTCTGTGCATGCAATTCCCATAGAATAAAAATGTAGCATGCATGTCTACCTGGAGTTGTACAGGACAGCAGCTAAAGAAATTCCTAATGTGTCATCACTCCTTTTGTATTAGTCAGGATGGACATGGGAGCAGATAACCTTCCATGTCCCAATAGATCAATATATCATTAACTTATTTCTCACTCTTGCCACATGTCCTCTGGGGGGCAGAGATGACAGTGCTCTCTGGGGATACTGGGGTTCTACTGTGGTGTGTCACAGTTTTCATGGCAGGGAAAAGTGATTGCTACATGTCCTACACTGGCACAAAAGCTTCCTGAAAGAACATCCCTCATTTCCTCATACCTCTCATTGGCCAAAGTAGGGCACACGAGGATGGAGGAGGGGAGACAATCCCATGGGTATTTAAAAGAAGGCAAACCAGAATGCCTATATACAGCTCTAATGAGCACCTCAGCTCTGAGAAACAAAGGAACTAGAATAGTTAAGCTGTTATTAAAGAATTAAGATGCATGTATCTCATGAGATGCCTTCCCACCTGATGACAGAGCTTTCATAAATATCTGTTAAATAAAATGTATCTCTCAGAATACCCATTATTTGTGTCTGGAGAGATAGCTCAGTGGATTAAAGGGTGGGCTGCTCTTCAGTTCCCAGCACCCACACCGGGCAGCTCACAGTTGCCCAGAACTCCAGTTCTGGGTGATCTCATGCCCTCTTTGGGTCCCTGCAGTCACCTACACTCACATGACATACACTTACACTGACATATAGACATCAATACAAACAAACCTTAAGAGAAAAGGAATATCCATACATTTTCAGAGAAAGGGAGGACCAAAAGCAGTCATCTGTACAGACTGCTCCAGTCAGGTCTAAACCAAGACTCAGGGCTGGGCTGTGTCTGAATTGTGCTTTCCTAATGCCTCTTCTCATAACCTGCCGTCTGTGGTGACCGGTGCCCTTGGGCTTAGGCACATTTGCTTTATGGGCATCATCCCTGGGGATTCTCTCTGAGCACAGGTCTCAGGCATTCAGAAGGTTGTGGTTTGGGACTTGGGGACCTGAGCACCTCTGGCTAAAGCAGAGCTGTGTGGAATATTTGTCTCCTGGGAATGGTGAAATGCTCCCTTCTCACTGATGAGGCTTCCGGAGGCTGATGCTGTCTGTGATGACTTGATGGCCATTCATGTGGTAACTTTACAGTTGTTAATTGCTTCTGAGTCAACAACTGTACTGTGCCCAACACGGAGAAAGCAGTTTAGTCTCCAGCATCCACAGTTTCATGTTTGTTTGTTTCAAGAAGGCACAGCCCAGAGAAACCTCTTTAAAGTCTTCCACCTCCAGAAAGGAAACTGATGCCTGTCCTCGTCACTGATGTGCATAACAAGTGAAAACTCCGAGACACAGTGATCTTAGTGAGGAGGTAGGGAATGGGGGCAAGGGTGAGAGAAGAGGCGAGTGAGGGCATGCCAAGATGTTTGAGCGTTGAGTGTAAGAACTTGTAAGTCCGTGAGGGAGATGGAGCAGGATCATAAGTAAGGATCTTGAGAAGGGAAGGCCAACTATCAGAAAACAAAACCAGAATGTGCAAGTATTGAGCAGGCAATGAGTTTGGTCAATTAAATGGAGGACAGGAAAAGAGGTCACAAAAGTTCAATAGATCGGGAAAGATAAATAGAAAGGCAGACATAAATCCTAAAGAAACTGTGATATGTATACATCACCATCAAGACAGGAGAACCCAGATGGGATACAGAATGTAAGAACCAGCACCATTTTGTTAAAAAGAGAGAAGTGATAGAAAAAGAATTCCCCTGGGATAATAACAAATGGATGGAAAATGCATAATAGGCAAACTTGAGCCAAAGGGATCTCCAATAGCAATAGTCCTACCTGTGAAATCAAAGACAAAACTCACAAGGGGTCAAAGAGATATGTCACACACATAGAAATGTAATAGTAATGTCTAATCATAACAAACACAAAGGCATTTGACAATAATGCATTAAAATACTAAAGTGATAAAATTCAGAAAAGAATTAGACAAGCCAACAATCATAGACAGAATCTTAAAACTGTGCTCTCAAACTGATGGGCTAAGCAGACTAAAAGTGAGCTCATGTTAGGTATAATATCCTTGAATAATATTACCAGCCAAGAAACTGATGAATATGTATCAAATTTTGATGTTGTTGCTTTGTTTTTGTCTCTTTGTGTGTGTGTGTGTGTGTGTGTGTGTGTGTGTGTGTGTTTTAGGACAAGATTTCTCTGTGTAGCCCTAGGCATTCTGGAACTTTCTCTGTAGATCAGGATAGCTTCGAACTCAGAGATCTGCCTGCCTCTGCCTCCTGAGTGCTGGGGTTAAATGCATTACCACCACCCAGCTTTAAGTGTTAGCTTTTGTACACCACAAACTGGAGAGACAACTTGTGGTTTGAGACTGGACTGTTCACCCCAAATCACCAATTGTTAGTCCTCCAAGGAAGTCTTAGACAACACATGAAACCCTATTCAATGCAGAATATGGTCTCTGGTAATAATGCAAGCAAATGAATGATCTGTGTCAAAGTAATGATGATGATGATGGCACACAGAGTGTGGATTAGCATTAGAAGAGTTTGTTTGAAAATGAGGAAGGTGGACCACAAGAGAAGATTTAACTGGAGAGCTTGAAAGAGAAGGCATGAACCCAGGGAGGTGAGGGAAGGAAGAGTCAACTCAGAGGAGATGGAGAGCCGCTAGAATGGGAGGCAAGCGAGGCGTAGGCCTGCTAGGAAATGTGGAGGAAAGTCCTCCTCCCAACGATACTGACAAAGAGACACAAAGTAAGTACTACAGACACAGAATGAAAGAGAAGGAAATAAAGTAGCAACAGACCAAATCAAACCAAACCAAACCAACCATAAAAGACTATTACAAAAATTACCCATCCATAGATTTTATAAAGCAAAACAAAACCAGAGGACATGGAGTTTTCCGTGAGACTTGTACTTTCTGAAAAACCATAAAATGCCAGGATCCATGAGAGAGGAAACCATAACATATGGAAGAGGAGATGAGCGGTCCTGAGGAAGACATCAGTCAGAGGCTTCATTCTCCCAAAGCCACAGGCCAGTGCTTTTCTAGGTGAGTTTGACTCAAGTTTTAGAAAATGTACAACATGGGGCTGGAGAGAAATCTCAGTGGTTAGAGCACTGGCTGCTCTTGCAGAGGACCTGGTTTCAATTCCTAGCAACCGCATGGTGGCTCACAACTGTCTATAACTCCATTTCCAGGGGACTCAATGCCCTCTCAACACCTCCAGGCACTAGGCACAGATGATGTGCACATACATAAATACACACAGACAAAACACTCATATACATAAGATAAAAATAAATACATTAAAAACAGACAACTCTGAGCAAACACAGGCGGCTTAGGCGCCGGCCTCCAGAGGGCGAGCCCAGGCCCTTTGCTCTCTCTCTCTCTCCCAGTTTGAATCCCGCATCTCCCATGTAACTCTGCCCGAGTCTCATGGGGGAAAAAAATTAGACAACTCTGGGACATCAAAATGGTAACTAATTCAGAAGTCATTCTGTAAGACTGGCTTGTTCTTGATTCCAAGGCAGGCAGATCTCTGAGTATCTGATTAGGGGTAATTAGATAAAGACCTCTTTGGCTTGAGCAAAATATAAATATTCTCTCTCTCTCTCTCTCTCTCTCTCTCTCTCTCTCTCTCTCTCTGTGTGTGTGTGTGTGTGTGTTTGTGTGTGTAAAACAGAATGGCCAGCTGCAGAAAACATATTGTTATTAATTCAAAGGGAGAAAGTCTGTCAGTAAATTTCTCAACAAACAAATATGAAAACCTATACTTGTATCCCCAGCACCATAATAAGCATGGGGTGCACTTCTTTGATCCTTGTATGCTGGGGTGGCAGAGACTGGAGATAGCTTGAACCTATTGACCAGGAAGCCTCACCAAATCAGTGAGCCCTGGGTTTAGGGGGAAGAGCCTCTTTCAAAGCATAAGGTGGAGACAGATTAAAGACATTTCCCGCTGGGCGGTGGTGGCCCACGCCTTTGATCCCAGCATTTGGGAGGCAGAGGCAGGCGGATTTCTGAGTTCGAGGCCAGCCTGTTCTACAGAGTGAGTGCCAGGACAGCCAGGGCTACACAGAGAAACCCTGTCTCGAACCCCCCCTCCCAAAAATAAATAAAGACATTTCCCAATGTTGTCCTCCCCATGCATGTGCACATATATGCATGTGCACACACAGAGACACACATGTGCTCCCATAGGTACACACACACACACATATATAACATACACATATACTACACAGTCACAAAGAAGATGTTTAAAAAACATTTTGAAAAGTTTGGCACCAACTTAAAATAAAATCTTGTAGAAACCCATGTCCCCTTACTGGGGCAAAGACGAAGATGCACGTCTCTGGCTTACAGCTCATAACAGATGTTTGGCTTTGGACTCAGTTCCTTTAAGGATCCTTTGTTGCTGCTGCCGTTGCCAGCACTGCTGAACATGCTACAGAAGGGTCTGGTCAGCTCCATAGGATGAAAGTGAAGTAAACAATGACAGTTTAGTGACCGAGAGGGAGGCATTTGCTGAGACTGTGACATAAACACAGACCTATCCTAATCAACAGAAGATTGGGAGAAGGGGCTCGGGGAATTTGCAGGAGACAGCTCAACTCTGGAAAGCCAGTTGCCTCTCCCAACACCACCAGAGAAACCAGAAACCACAGAATAAAAAAGGAGCCTTCTTAATGGCAAGAAAACTTACCAAGCTGCTCAGGCTTTACAGGGGTCTACAATGACACACCTCCACGAGGAGACCGTTTTAAGAACATGGCAGTACGTTAAGAGCTACCTCCAGCTTATGAAAGGGAGGTATTAATATTTGAAAACTGTCAGATCACTCCAAACAAATCTACAATTTTAGTATGATTCAAACAAACAAACAAACACACAAACACCCAGTAGATATCTTTTGAAGAACATGGAAAAGCTAGCGCATATGCAGAAGGTATAGGTTCATGAATGGCTAAATTACCTTGGAAAGGATGGGAAAAAATTCCCACTACCGGATACAACATTCCACTACTGGATACCAGATTCTGTACTGAAAAAGTACAATCATGTAGGAAGTAAAGAGTGTCTTGTTACAAAATCAGAAATAAACCCATGGGACAGAACAACTGATAGACATAGTCCTTTAGAGTCCTTGGTCAAAGGACGGTGGGCAATGGAAAAAAAATGATTTAACCAAACATGTTGGGAAAAAGAACTCACTATACAGAGAAAAAAGAAATCTGAATCATGCCTTATACCACATATAAAATGACCCTGGATGGGTGGGAAATTCGTCTAGAATGCTGAGAGGGAAAAGTGGACCTAGAGGGAAGACTGCTTCCTTAGCAGACTGTCAGGTGACCTGAACTTGCTGTCCTGGCAGCCTAGACAAAGCAGCGAGCTCTAGGTTTAGTGAGAGACCCTCTCTCCAAAACTAAAGTGGAGGCAGATTAAAGACATCTCCCATTGTTGGCCTCTTTCCTTCAAGTGCAAACAATGATTGATTGTTGTGATATAAATAATAGAAAGACTTGTTCATACAGAGGCAACATGGATCTGGAGGGAGACCTCAGTTCATACAGTGTTTGGTGTGCAAGCATGGGGATTTGTGTTCCATTCCTGGAACCCACATATAAAACCAGGTGGGAACAAGCTTGCAATCCCAGGACTAGGGAGGCAGAAACAGGCAGATCTCTGGGGCTTGATGGACAGCCTACTTAATCAGAATGCACTGATATAAAACTGGCAATAAAGAGAAAATTATCATATAACTGAGAGGCTGGGGAAAGACTTTGCAATGTCCTGGGCCAGTGCAGGATTGGGTGTGGAGCAAACCTGTCATCCTGGTCCTCAGGGAGTTGAGGCAGGAGGATCATGAGTTAGAAACAAGTCTGGGCTGTAAAGTGAGGCTTGTTTCACTTAAACAAGACAACCAACCAGCCAAACATTATTACAAAAGCAGCCACCCTCCACCCCCACAGATCAAAGCCATGAAAGACCAACTAACTAGTATGCTAAGAATTCTTTCAATAAAAAAAATAAAATAAAATAAAAAGCAGCCTCTAGAGCAGTGGTTCTCAACCTTCCTAATGCTGTGACCCTTTAATACAGTTCCTCGTGTTGTGGTGACCCCCAATCATAAAATTATTTTCATTGCTAGTTCACAACTGAAATTTTGCTACTGTTATGAATCGTAATGTAAACATCTGTTTTCCAACGGTCTTAGGCCACCTCTGTGAAAGGATCATTTGACCCCCCAAAGGGATCTTGACCCACAGGTTGAGAAGCACTGCTTTAGCCAGTTCTGGACAAACGCTAAGGCTAGTTCACAGGAGAGAAATGCGAATGGCTAACAACTCAAGGAAGAGGTTCCCAGACCCAGTGACGTTCAGAGGTATTAAAATTAAACAGGAGCAAGATAAAATTCTCTACATATTTTAACTGACAAAATTATATCTAATTCCTATCCTGGGGCTGGCAGTGTGCTGGATAACAGAAGCCCTTCGTTTGTGGTAGGAAGAAATTGATTCAGTACCGTGGGGAGCAACTGGGACAGGGTTATCAAAGAATCCTACTTGTGAGCAATCTCAGAGGAAAAGTCTCCGCATGGGTCCAATGAAAGGCCCAGATGCAAATGCTTGCTGCCCTACTACCTGTGCCATGAAGAAATGGAGCCAATGTGTTCCATTAGAGAGGAAATGGTTAAATAAAGCATATCTGGGGCCGAGGAGATGTCTCAGCAGGTAAGGAGACTTGCCACTAAGCCTGACTATTTGTGTGCGATACTTGGGACACATACAGTAGAAGGAAAACTTTTAAAGAGAGAAAAGTGGTGAGCAGTGGGTAAGACACTCACCACATGAACATAAAGACCTGAATTTGGACTCCTGAGATCTATTCAAAGATGGTCCTTCTGAGAGAAGACAGGGCTGTCATCATTGTGCCCATGGCAAGGTAGAGGTGGAGGCTGGAGAGTGTCCAGAAGCTCATGGGCAAGTTAGCCTGACATAGGCATCAGTGAACAAGACAAGCCTGACTCCAGTAAGATGGAAGATGAGGACTCAGCCCGTGGTTGTTCTTTGACCTCCAGCTATGGGCTGTGACACGCATTTGCCTGTACTGTGTGTACATACACACACAGAGGGACAACATTAAGAAACTAAAGGGGAAATGTGGCTTAGTCCAACACCACCACTACAAATTACACCTTAAACACATATACAAAATAACATTATGTGGAGATGCCTACACTTTCAGGCCCTATATTAAACGTGTTAGAACTGTTGCAATGTATTGAGAGGGAAAAGGAAGTCAATTAGAACCAGGAAGAGAATTTGTAGATGAGGGGCTAGCTTTCCCTGCCGGATGATAATCTGAAGGCAGGGGCCCAGGAGTATGATGAACCCACTCAGCTGCCTTTGGAACCCTCAAAGTGAGGCAGGATGGCAGCGTGCTCCCATGGTTCTGTCCATACACACTTGCTTCATTTTAGTGTTTGCCAACAAACATGGACAACCTACAGGAGAGGTTTCTAAACTTCGTAGCTCTCAAAGTATTACATTTCCTGTTGCTGCAAATCTGGAGGAAGCAAGCTGTCTGCATCCTTCACAGAGAAGAGTCCAGGCTCATCACCTGCTCCTAACACCTGGTTTTGTTTGGCCCTCCCATTGTAGCCTACAGGAAAATTCCAGGGATGCCGGCTGTTTGCAGAATCAGGGCTTCGGAGCAGGCTCACCCCCACCTCTGCTCTGCCTGCAGACTTCTAACTCTGATTGATGCTTCGCTTCCCGTTGGGCTGATCAATTATGGTAGCAACTTTATGGGCTGATATCTGACCCCCTGGCAATCCCAGCTGGCAAATATAGGTTGTCACAGGTAACTAGCTCTACAGACAATGTCCAGGGTTCTCAGATATTAACTTCTGAAGATTTATTCTGTTTCATTAAGAATCTGTTAGATCCCCTAAATTAGATTTTATTTATTTATTTATTTATTTATTTTTAACTCGGGTACAAAGTAGATTCTATGAATGTCAAACACTTTCTCTTCAGAAGGATAAACCTCTCCTACAGTTAAACAGAAAAAGAAGAAGAGAGAATATTGCTTGCACCTATAATGTGCTAGCTCACTTAACTTTTCTACCTTTAGAGTAGGCACAGTTTCTTGATGGCTTGGTTTTGTTTTCCTGTGACTCTAGGTTGTTATGTTTCCCCCACCCTCAACTATGTGGTCCCTCGAGGGGGAGTTTTTGCTTTACTGCCACCTCATGCTCTCCACGTTGCAGAGCTCAGCTCCAGTTATGACTTGGGTCTATGAAGACTCAGCATCTGGAAAACATCCTTTGTTCCATAAATGTTCATGAACTCGAAGCCCATTAACTGTTCCCCGAGCAGTCTTTATTTCTCTCCCTCATCAATTTCTGTTATATCAACATGTCTAACCATAACACTACCGTGGAAAGGTTGTAATTCGAGGTCTCGAGCAGATTTCCCAATAACTCACCTCACTGTTGTGGTGCCCGGGGAACTTGTCATCTAGCTGTGTCTCTGAAGAATCCAGAGTTCCTCCTGTGGGTTTGGAGTTGCTTCAGCCTCATCTGTGCAGATGTGTGGTAGATGCTCTTGCTTAGCCAGTTACCAGTCTCCTGAAAGAGTTGAGGAAGGTCATTTAGATAAAATAGTCCATCTGTGAAGAGCTTTAAGCTTTGTGAGTTCTCAATGGAAGAAGCTCAGGGGCCAGGGAGGTCCCGGGGCTTTGGGGAGCATGCCTGTACACTCCATGGGCTTTTGCTAGACTCTGTGGGACAGTGGTTCTTAACCTGTGGGCTGCAACCCTTTTAAGATTCCATGACCCTTTCTTGGGGTCACCTAAGATCATCAGAAAACACAGCTATTTACATTACGATTCACAACACTAGCAAATCTGCAGTTACGAAGTGTCAATAAAAATCAATCTTATGGTTGGGGGTCATCACAACATAAATAAGTATAGTTGGTTGCAGTATAGAAGTATAGAAGGGTTGCAGCATTAGGAAGGTTGAGAAACATTAAGGTCTTAGGGGGTCTTGACAGTTTCCAGTCCCCTGATAAGTCCCCTTTTGAGTCTAATTATATTTATAAAATATGTCCGTGTTTCTTTTCTTTTTTTTTTTTTTTTTGGTTTTGGTTTTTTCGAGACAGGGTTTCTCTGTGTAGTCCTGGCTGTCCTGGAACTCACTCTGTAGACCAGGCTGGCCTCGAACTCAGAAATCTGCCTGCCTCTGCCTCCCAAGTGCTGGGATCAAAGGCGTGCACCACCACCACCCAGCAATGTTCGTGTTTCAAAGACAACTTTTCTTCTAATTAGTTGAATGGCCTTGAGTGGATTAACTCATTTACTTACAATAGTTCCTTCACCTATAGCATGAAGCTTTTTAACTCCTTAGGCAAGCGTTTATGATGTAGGCTTTCTGAGTGTGTGACATACTATTTATAAGTGCTGGGACTAGAACTGTCAGTAAGAGGAGCAAGGTAAAGTCTATAATGAAACTTGTGTTCTGCATGAGATTTAAAGGTAAAAGCAAAAGCTACATATAAGTATTATGGTCCAGTGATATGAAATATTCCATAAAGGAGTTATAAGACTTACTAAACAGTAAGGATCTGTTGTAGGAAACTAGTCCTACACTTCCTGGTGTGTAGCATGTCCAGAGAAGAAAGGGCTGAGGTTAAAGGATACAATTTTTCTTCTCATTGAAAGATCAGTGGGCATGGTGGTGAGGATGTAGCCAGTGACTTTGGAAGTGGTACTAGCATGCCTCTCCATCCCCAATGCCCCCTGCCAAATATTCATGTATTGATTTTCTGAGGAAGAGAGTGGAGACTGGTGTGAAAGTGGGCACAAATACAGGCCTGCAGCTCAGATCTCTACTTGATTGTGTAGAAAGGACATTGGAGTTCCCTGGCCGGCAGGGGCCCAAGCAGTGTCTCTCCATTGCTGAGCATACTTGGATCGGGTTGATGCATGTGAGCTTACTTGCACACATCTCTGAAAGTGAGAGGGAGGGCACCCTGGGCTAGGTCCCATTTTGTGTTTTGTGTCTCCATATTGATTTGGGTAGCCTTTTGCTTTCTGGGCCTGATGTAGGGACTCTCTGGCAGTTCCTCTGATTAAAACATTCAATTCTAAATTCAAAGTAGCTCCCACTTCTTCACCATCACAGGACTCATGCCCCGGAAATGGAAGAAACTGCTCTGAGCGTGAGGAATTAATCAGGCCTGGCCTTTCTCTGTGGCTTTGGATCTATCTGTCCAGGGCTTGGCTTTCTCCCTGGGTTATACAGAAACTTGGCTCGGCTTCCCTGCTGTAGAAACCACGCTGTATGTAGCCACTTGATGGACGGAGACTATCTCTGGTGCTAGACTTTGTGGTCCATTTTGGAAGACGCTGTGAGCTATGATTGAAAGGCAAGGAGAAGGAAGGAAAATATAAGTAGTGTGGCTGAACCAGTCAGCAGAAATCAAGTCTGAATTTGCGAACTACTTAGTAGAGTGATAGCCAAGCGATTGGAAATAAATCAAAATGACTGAACATATTTTCACATTATCCTTGTTTAAATATTTGTTACATCCATTGCAGCATGGAGGATTATTGACCTTTTCCTGGGGACGTTGATTCTTGGGCTGCTGGCTTTTGTTTCCCTAAAGCAAGTAATCGCTTGAACTCCCTGGCATCCCTCTTGGCCATGAAGCTTGCAGGGTAGCAATGTGGAAACTAATGCCTTCCCCGGCTGCCGATGGGGCCTGAGCTGGCCAGCTCGCTCGGAGAGCCTCGAAAGCCAGGCAGGCCAACACAAACACACTGATTCTCCTGAACTCGTTAAAAGGGGTTTGGTTGGTTTAGAGTGAATTCCAGTGATTGTTCTGAAAAAGACAGCCAGCCCTCATGGCTCAGCTTAGCTCTGTCACAATACGTTAGAAGGGAGCATGCTCTTTCAAAGAGAAACAAAACCTAAAAACCTAGCCCAGACTTCCTGCAGTAATTTGATGGGACATAGATCTGAAAATATTGGGGCATGAAGCTTTAAGCTTGGGGTAGGCTGACGGGTACCTGGGATAGTAACAAGGTAACTTCATTAGCTAGATTGTGTTTCAAGCCGGAAGGATGGCTGCCCCAAACAGCCCCATTGCCTCCAGCCACGAAGACTCCTTGATGCAGCTGTGACGGACATTCAAGTCAAGTCAGGGCATGAGTGACCTCGCCATATCTAATAGACTGTCAGCTCCTTGTAAGTTTATCCTTGCAACTTTTTTTTTCTTTTTTCTTAAAAAAAAAAAAAAAAAACAAAAAAAAAAACAACAGTGTTTGGTGACACACAGCCTTCATTAAGCCCCCACAGACTCAGATAATAGCAGGAAACTCTGCCCAGATAAACCCAGTATGAGGAGAATGAGGCTCAGTCAATTAAATCATTAACAGATATTTGAAATGCCTTTATAATGGGGCTCCCTGCAGCCCGCACACAAAAATGAAAGGACACATCTTATCTTGTTCCATGCCTCATGTTGGGGCCAAAAGATTCTCTCTTGAACTCCCTGTGTTTATAGATGGCAAGGAGGAGGTTTATTTGAACTGGCTTTGTTTTGAGCTTGTGTGGGTTTTTCCTCTCTACTGCAGCATATATCCTTAGAGTTTCTGCATCTCCCGGCCTGGTTTTTCCTTTCTGTAGCAGTACCAGAAGTTTATCACTGCTCATTTCTGGATAGTGTTAACGCCGCTCTCACTTCCTGTCTGCCAAACAATCCGAACAGTCACCAGAGTTCTGCAGGTTACAGGCCATATGGGGAGTTTTACCTGAAATGTCTAAAATAAAATAAAAACAACCACAATATGTTCATGCCATTTGGAGAGAAATGTTCATGTAAGTTAAACACATACCAATCAAAAACATAGGAAGAGCAGCAGATCAGGCTCGTGGCCTGCACAAGGGGAAAGAGCTGTTACGGGGTGAGCCTGATGCCCCCTGCACCTTTGTCTAGAGACAGTGGGCAGTGCAGCCCCACTGGAGGGAGCCAGCCAGGGTCAGTGGTCCCCTCTCTGGTTTCAAGTGTTGGAAAGATTGAGAGCGCTGATAAAAGCCTAAACTGCAGTCTTATCTCCAGCATTTCTGATAGGGTTGAGCATGGGTAAGGGGAGTCCTGGGAATGTATATTCAACAAATTCCTGGCCGATTCTGATGCTTGCAGGGCCTGGGAGTCCATTCTGAGCACCAGTGACAGAAGATGAGAAACACGAGGGCTTTGTCAACTGAGGTCAAAGGGAAGAGGACCCAAATCTCATGCTATATTTCTCTTGTCCCATTCAAGAGAGAAAGCATCTCAGGAAAGAGTCAGTAGTCACCCCCGACCACTTACCCCCAAGTTTCATTTCTTTTCATGGTTTCTGTTACCTGAGGTAGTTCATGACCTGAAAATATGAAATGGAAAGTTCTGGAAGTAAACACTTCACAGACTTTTAAATTGCATGTCATTCTGAGTTGCATAATGGCATCTCACAGCTTCCCTCTATTTGCCCAGGACATGCCTCACTCCACTGTATAGCATGATCATGCCTCATACGTGCGTCCCCATTAATCACGTAAAAGCAATCTGGGATATCAATCGTCATGGTTTTCATGGTGCTGTGTGTTCAAGCCTCTCTTGTTTTACTTAGTAATGACCAAAAGCACAAGCAGTTTGGATATGCCAGAAAGAAGCCATAAAGTGCTCTTTTATGAGAAAAAAACCCCAAAGAAACAACTCTATGTTGAAGTCGCTAAGATCTATAGTACAATGAGAGGCATATACATATAACTTTTATTTTTGTATATTATAATATTGATTTATTTTGTTACTAGCTATTGCTATTAATCCTTTAGTGCACATAATTTGTAAGTTAAAGTATACATAGCAAAACCATAATATATGCAGGATTGGGCACTGTGTGTGGTTTCAGCCACTTATTGTGTTTCTTAGACTGTATCCCACATGGCAAACAGAGAACTAGCTTAATTTTGTTGTTTTAAATGGGAACACAGACACCCCAGGACTTGTAGAATAGAAAAGAAAATTACTGGATGAGTGAATTCTCTTGGCTTGTTAGACCTTAGGTTGTCAGATGAGTATTCTTCTCAAGAGTGGGATTCTCTGGGAGAACTAGTTAGAGCCCTAGGTAGAAAGCGGCCACTGTCATGCTTGTAGCATCTTCAAATAGAATCCTGGGGTGGTGGGGCCTCACTTTATCTATCTTTTTTATGGAGGCGAGGGTTGGACAATGCTGGGGCTTGAACTCAAGGCCTCTTGCACGAGGGGCAAGCTACTACTGAGCTCCAGCCCAGCCCTCTGCTCCATTTCCCCGAGTGTGTGATTTCACCTCCCACATCTTCACCCTCATGCCTGCTTCAATCAATGGAACTTTCCTCCTCAAATAAGTTTGTTCTGTTCTGTAGACTGGCTGATTTTCATCCTTAGGATTCATTCTTACAATTTACCTATACTCATGTTGGTGTTTGTTTTATTTTATTTTAATGTCTGACAGTATATAGATCTAATATCTGGCTTCATTTGTAGGGACTGGCACCTGAATCCTTTGCCACACCTCAAAAACTTTAAACACAAGTCTGTTCAGGTTGTGTAAAACAAACCAGTGTCTTGGATGATCAATCCTCTGCCATTCAAAACTGCTTCTGGGATGTATTTATGAACAAGGCGAAGTCTGTGGGCGTTTCCCTGACTAGGGTTTCTAAATGGGAAGAAGCCAGGCCGTGCACAGTGGAGAAAGCAACAGAGGTGCCCACCACTGTCTGGTCACCTTTCTGAACCTGGGCTGGGGGATTACTGGGGACAGTCAGACTCGGGGGAGTTGGGTGCTTCCCAATCTGGGGTCTGCCCCCATGAGTTATTTTTCTGGAGAAATTTTAAAGGAATTTACAAAGCACAAATTATTCAGTATCTTTTATAATCCAAAGTACGTCAGCAAGTATTGGGAACACCTTGTATTCTGAAGTTACAGGTAAAGGTTGGATCGAAGGCTAGATAAAAATGCAGGTGTTGCTGCCTGAGGCTTAGATGTTGAAAAGGAAGAATCAGCTTCACTCCAGGGAAACTTTTTCTGTGAGTCCTACTTTTCTTCTCAGTTGCTGTGATAAAACAAACAAACAAACAAAAACAACAACAACAAAAAAAAAAAAAAACCAAAAAACCAAAACCAAACCAAAACAAAACAAAACAAAAAAACCACCACCACCACCACCACCACCAACAACAACAACAACAACAAAACCTGACCAAAATCAAGTCAGAGGAGGAAACAGTTGATTTCATTTTGGAACTTCTAGGTCACAGTTCATCACTGAGGGAAGTCAGGGCAGGAATTTAAGTTAGGAACCTGGAGGCAGAAACTGAAGGAATCCACGGAGGAAAGCTGCTCACTGTGCTTTTCATGGCTTGCTCAACCTACCTGCCTCGGGGTGGCATAGCTCACAGTGGTCTGGGTCCTCTTACATCAGTCATGAGTCAAGAAAATGCCCCACAGACGTGCTTACAGGCCAGTCTAAAGGAAGCATTTTCTCAAGGTTCCCTCTTCCCAGATGACTGTAGTGTTAAGCTGACAGAAAACTAACGAGCACATTGTGCAGAGGAAAAGAGAGTGTGGGGGAGGGAGGGAGATAGAGACGGAGACAGAGAGATGGGACAACAGACTCACTCTTGTATCTGCCTCTTGGCTTCAGTGATCTACCATTGATTGTTGCTTCTTTCTGTTCCTCGTCTTTGAACTTGCACTGTGTCCCTGCTTCCTTTCTGTGGTCCCCTTATGCTCAGGGCTGCCACATTCTGGCTTCCCTTTTCTGTCTCTGTAGGGATCCACGTGTGGAGCCCATTGAGGTCCCATGTCCCTGTCTTAAAGAGTCTCACCCATAATGCCACAAGTTCCCTGTGTTTCCTCAAACACATGCTCAAAAGGATAATTGCGGTTTCTCAGTTACAAGTTCGATGTGAGGTGACAGTTTAGTGGTCAGTTCAGCTGTATCTGAAGTTAAAATTAGCTACGCTTGTCTGCACGTGCCCTTCCCAAACTGAGCTATTCGGTTCCACCTTTTCCTGGCTGATTTAGCTTCTCTCCCTGTGAAGTATACAGCCAGATTCCATCCTGGGGGCTGCTGGGAAACAGCTCCCCTTGCCTTTAGGAGTTTGTCAGGCTGAAGCTGTGACAGGAGAAGTCTAGTTGCTCAGATTCATCTCTGTGATGGATTGCAGGGACCATTGTTTGTAATGATGCAGAACACCCTTTCTCTACTCACTGAGGGTAAGTATTGCTAAACTCTGTTCTTGCCTCTCTGCTGGGTCCTTCTTTTCTACCTCTAGATTTCACTGTGTGTAATGCTCTGTGTGTACTTCTGAGTGTGTATTGTTGTGTAAACAGAAGGAAGACAGGAAGAAACAGAGTGTGGAGGGAGGTCTGGGATCTGGGAGTCATTAGGAACTGTGCGGTTTCCAACACCACCCTTCGATTCCAAAGGTCACACTTAGTTAGGATCAAAGCATGGAGCTCCAAGACTCTTCCAGAAGGAACGTTTCCACAAGTTTGAAAAGTCCTGACTTGAAAACCCTCCACTGTTTGCTGTCCATGTATCCAAATGCCCACCCCTCTGCAGGCTACCACAAGCTTCTCATTGGCAAATGTGGTCTATTGTTTGTATCAGGAAAGGCTACCTGCATGGGTGGCCGCTTGGGGAGGAGGCTGGGTCAACATTATCATCGGGAGAGGAAAGCTTGCAGATTTTACAGACTATACTTTCTCCATGGTGTTGCTAAGAATCCAGAGTCTTTCTGGAGTCTGTAGATGGTATAGCCCTGAATTTCTGCAAATCTTGCTCAAGGCAGTATTCGGCAACATTTTCTTTCTCAAGTGAATACATCAAATCGGCTTGAGGTAAATATTGTGAAGGTACAGGAATGACTGTGCCAATGCTTTTTGTTAATTAAAAATATATTATATTTATTTATTTGTGTACATGGTGATGGTGGGGAAAACGCATACGTACATGTGAGTGTGCTCATGCCATGCACGTATGTGGAGTTGACTCTTGTCTTCTACTATGTAGAGCCTGAGGATCAGACTTTACCATCAGGCTTACTGGCAGTTTCCTTTATCCACTAAGCTGTCTTGCTGTCCACCAGAACTTTTCTTTATTTACTTTTGAGACAAGGTTCTTATGTATCCTAGGCTGGCCTGAACTTGCTACCTAGATGAAACTGGCCTTAAACACCTGATCCTCTTACCCCCTGAGTACCTGGATTCTAGGTGTATCCCACTATGCCTGGCTACTAACCAAACTTCTGTTCCCGAGGAATTTGCTTTCTAGTATTCTGGGAGCTGAGATTAGAGAATATGTGGGTACAGCAAGAAAACTAGAGAAAAGACAGAAGCGAGAAAAGAACAGGGTTCTGTGACGATGACAAACACCTGGAGCTGTAAGCCACCTGGTGAGTGTAGGGAAGGGAAGGGAAGTTGGAAGATGGGACCTTGTGCCTGCTCGGGGAAGGAGGCTGCAGATACGGAGACTGAGGGTCACATTTCTTACGGTTGAAGTCTGAGCTGTTTGTGCCTTGAGCAGTTTGTACACTTACTGAAGGATGTGTGCCCTTCATGGTTGACATAAAACCCTAACGGCTCTTTAGGTTAGTCTATAAGCTAGAAAGAACATCCCCAAGGTTGGGGTGCCTCCTCCTCCACACAATGTTGGGCTGTACTGCATTCCCTCCTCCACACAATGTTGGGGTGCATTGCATCTTCTCCTGCACACATCAGGATGTACTACGTCTCTTCCTGCATACAACATTGGGGTGTACTGCATCTCCTTCTCCATACAGTGTTGGGGCTTACTGCGTCTCCTCCTGCACACAGTGTTGGGATGCATAGTATCTCCTCCACACATACCAGCACTTTGTGTACTGGCTGTCTACAGGTTGCATCTCCATGTCCTGGCTGTCCTCTGATGCTGCCTACATCTGGAGTGAGAACCATGTGAGAGTAGTGGCTGAAGGAGAGACACACATGGGTGAATTCTGCATCATCTTCATCTCAAGTGCCTGTGTGGAGCCAAGCCTAGCTGCCTCCACTTCTAGCTGGTGCTTGGCTCCATGGAGGCAGAGTAAATTGCTTCTCATTTATTTTTCCAGGCTTCATCAATATCCTTCTAAGTAACTGTCTTTATATCGTTATCCTATTTTCTTGAGCCTTTCCTGCAGAGGAAGACCAATACATGAACCATCCACTCTGCCTAAATGTTGGAGATGCCTTATAAAGAATTATAAAACATATATTCAGCAAGTCAGCTGAGGACCTATTGTGAAAGCTGTTTAAACTTTTCTCTTTGAATATGGGTTTTGTTGTATTTATATGATACCTTTCATTGACTACTTTCTTTGTAAGCTCCAGCCCCTCGAAAGAAAGAAAGAAAGAAAGAAAGAAAGAAAGAAAGAAAGAAAGAAAGAAGAAAAAGAAAAAAGAAAAGAAAGAAAGGAAGGAAGGAAGGAAGAAAGAAAGAAAGAAAGAAAGAAAGAAAGAAAGAAAGAAAGAGAGAGAGAAAGAAGTTGACATACTACTTAGGAGAAATACAGAAGTGTGAAGGGCAGAAATCTTTGCCAGAAGCTGAGAACTCTGAACTGTGGCTGAGGAAAACGTGAGCCTGGAGGTCCAGACTCCCCTGTCTGACTGCAGCACTCAAGAGGCTGAGGATCCAACAGCTCTCAGAGCGCCAGTAAGAATTGCAGCAGAAACAAGCATGCTCACAATAGCTCGTGTTCTCTGTCACATTGTTTTGGCATTTCATCATAATTCACCAAGGGTAAGATATTAACCACTCGCAATTAATATCACACATTTTGAGGTTTGTCTTTTACAAGGTAGGCACACCCCTTAGTGGTGACACCCTCTCATGTCTTCCTCAATTATTAGTTATAGACAATAGTGTTAACAGTGTAGCCTGCAGCTACAGTGACCTGATGCTCCTGGGACTGAGCTCAGCTTAGCAAAAGGTTCCTTATTTATAAAGAAAGGCAGTGGATCTTGAGGGGCTGTGAGGTTATGTGGTTATGTTTCCCATCAAGGAGTTTACCTTAGCCAGAGCTGACTCTTAGCAGGAGGGGCCATCAGTCTCTTTCACATTTATACAAGGGACAGCATCCAGGCCAGCAGCCAGCTGAATAAGGATCTGCATTATATAAAGTTCCAGCATCCAGGAAAACATTTGTATGCAGATGGGCACCACTGTGTATGTATAGATCCACAAACGTTTTTTCTTTTTAAGTTAAATGTCATTTCTTCTGAAAGCAGAGCTTAAGATGCAAGTTTGCATGCAAATGCTTTATTTGAAAAATGGTCCCAGAAAACAGGAGCAAGTGATGGAAGGAGCAGAGTAGAGAAGAGGTGCAGGCCAGTGGAGGGATTTATCACTGAGTGGATCACCAGGCAGGTGACTGGTGCTTCATCCCCAGGGAACTCCAACGGAGCCTTAGGAAGGGGACACCAGGAATACATCTGCTAAGTGATATAGAAGACTGTGTGAAGTCACCCTCTGCCTCCTACACCAGTCAAGGGACCCTGACTCACATGTCCATCTTGGATATCTATGATCAATTGCACCCCACACCAGGGCACCAGAGAAGCTCCAGGGCAGAAGGTGAGAGGTTGGGGTGAGGTCAGGCTGCCCTTGAGTAAGGCCAGACCAAGCAGGCTTGTCAAAGTGTAGTCTGGAGAAGGAGCTTGACAGAAAAGATCTGAAGTTTCACATGTACAGGAGTGTCTGACACTAGGCTCCGTCTAATGAATGCCATCAGAGGTACTTAATGTCACCATCACAGTCTGCCTTCACCAAGACTTCAAACAGGTTGAACATAAACATTCTGCCACCTCCCTTGGTCTGGAAGAGATCTTTGCTTTCTGGTAGGAGTCTGTATTGTAATGTTTCTGCTACATTCCTACAGTTCTGTCACTAATATTGGCCTAATATAGAAGATACTTCCTCAGCACTTTCTAAAAATTGACATATATTTTTACATAGAGTAAAATTACCGATTTTTAAGGGTTCTATTTCATTCACCTTGACAAATGCATATAACTGCAGAACTCACATTCCAACAAAGTACAAAACATGTTAACCACCCCCAAAAGTGTCCTTCTCCTTTCAAATCTTTCCCAGTTACCACCCCCAGGCAATCATTAATTCAGTACCCACTCCCACCGTGTGTGTGTGTGTGTGTGTGTGTGTGTGTGTGTGTTTAGAGGAATACTAAGACACTAGTTTGATTTCTACCACTATATATTAATTTTCTGATGTTGAAACTATGTATAAATACACAAATGCAATGGTATAAGTGAGATTACCTGGCACATATTATTTTGTTGTATTCAGTGTGATATTTTCCTTCAGCACTCAACACTATGTCTTGGAAATCCACACCATCTCGTGTCCCTGCAATTTGAACCTTTTTGCTGTTCCACAACATTCTATTATATGACTCGCCCCCAATTTACTTCCTTCTTCCTGCTGACTGACACTTGGGTGGTGTCCAGCCTGTGCCTGTCTGAATGAAGCTGCTATGAACACATCTTTCTGTGGAGATGCCTTCCTGTTTCCCAGCACCTAGAAAACCTCTGGATCATAGGAGAGACATACATTTAGCATATCTGAAGTGCCTGGGAACAGAGGAGCTTCAGATTTTGGAGGTTTGAGTGTTTGTTTGTTTGTTGTTTATTTTGTTCTGTTTTGTTTTTTTAATTATTTGCACAGAGTTTGGTTGAACACATCTAATCCAAAACTCTGAAACCTCAACTCCCAAATTTAAGTTTAAGGAAGTTAAACCTGTCTATTAAAAGTGGTTCTATGTGCCCCTCTCAGGCAGTGTACGAGATTGCCGACAGTCCATCGTCCCTCCGATACCAAGTGTCCTCAGTTTTCTCCTTTCCACCATCCTGGTGGTCATGTGGTCATGTTCTCCTGTAGGTTTTATCTGTGGCCATGTGTGTTGGGGGCAGAGGTTGTCAAGTCCCTACTTTCCCTGCTCCCCACAGTTTTCAGGAGAGAGTCTCTCTTTGAGCATGGAGTTTGCCGACCCTCATCTCTCTCTCTCTCTTCTCAGTGCTGGAGTGTTGGTTGGCACCACTACACTGAACCTTTATACGGGTTTTAGGGACTTGAGCTTGGATCCTCCTGCTTGCATGGCAAACATTTTACTGACTGAGCCATGGCCTCAGCCTTCTGTTTTAGTTTTAATTTGCCTTTCCCCAAAGACCACTGATGGCAATTTCGGAGTTCCTATGTTAGTTGGACATTTGGGCATTTTCTTTGGTAAGATGTCTGTTTGGATCTTTTACTTCCACTTTTATTGGGCTGCTTGCCTTCCTGACATTGGGTTGTACGGATTCTTATGCATCCTAGAATCAAGCCTTCCCAGTGTGGCAAATGATCTATTCCTGCCTGGAGCTAGCTTATTTGTCTGCAGTATCTAGCAAGAAGAAAAAATGTAAATATTTGAGTTTGCCCAACAATTGTTCCTTCTTTTGATGTCTGTGGCTTTCTGTGTCCTCTCTAATCTGCCTCCCCCAAGGTCATAAAGATGCATTCCCAAGTCTTCTCCTGTAAGTTCTATATTTTTTATGAGGCATATACTGGATTGTTTTGTATAACTATTCCAGCTTAAACTTCTTACCAAGGAAAGTTGGTAGTTGATACTTTTATTACCTGTGAGTTCTGATAGAGCACAGCCCCCCTCCCCCAATTACGAAGTATAGAGACCATTGAAAGTTTGACAAAGTTTCATTAATAGAAGATGAGTTCAGGAGAGGGAAAATGGCTCCTTGCATTTATTTTGGGTGACGATGCTGTTTGGCTAATTTCAACCCACATAGGCTTGTCACCATGTACAGGGCCGCCCTGCTGTGAAAACCTGACTTATGTTAAATGCCCGTGTTGACACTTCTCTTCGTAAATGAATAGTCTTTTCTTTAACTGGTGGCTGCTGACTTTGTGGGGGCTGCCAGGTCATTAAAATGATGTTTGTTTGAATTTGGCAGAATGAAAAGTTGGACTTATATTTACATTTTTCTGTTCTCACTACTCACGCCTCTCACAATACTCTTTTGATTCCATGAAGCAACCATTATGAAAAGGATCCAGTTCAGCAGAGGTCCATAGCCTGTTCTGGGCTGCTGTGCACAGTGACTCTTTACAGAAGGCAAATAATTGGGAGGAGTCTCTTCTGGCTTTGCTACATAAACTGATGCTGACAATCAGCTCGCCATGAGCTTATGAGTGCACAGGAAACATCTCAGCCTTTGAGGAAAGGTCGCTGGATTCAGAGAGCTTGAACCCAGACACTTAACTTGCAGCCTGATTTTCAGCTTCCTGTGTGTTTTATCTCAGCTTCTGTTTTCTAGTCTGTACAAAAGACAGGAAGTCATAGGTAGAATAGTATCTGAATAGGCTGAGCTGTATCCCTCCAATTCTCCAAGTCTTCTTAGTTTAGTAGTCACCATGCCTAATTTCCCCTTTGGACCCAATTTGTCTATTTAATTCTTGAGACTTTCAGGTTGATATTGTTCTCCAGAGCCCCTCTTCTAGAAAGTCACCCTGGAATCCAAGATCCTCTACTCTTACCTGCCATCTTACCCAGGGATTTGTAGTCAGCATGACAGGGAAACATGCGGAGATGGGGCAGCACGCTCTGTGTTAGCTGGTGCTCACACTGAATGTCCTATGGGGTGGGGAGAGGGTGCTGGGAAAGGCCAGGGGAGTGAATAGATTTCTCTGTGAGCACTTATCTTCACCTTGGTGTTCTCATCACTTCCAGATTTGCCTTGTGATTCTCTGTGTTCCATGATGTTCAAATGAGGTTACATGTTAAAGAATGTAGTGAGTTGTGTTATATGTAACAGGATCGTATTGCTCTGTAGTCCACCCAAGACATGTGCTTTCTCAGATAAAGTTGCCGTGTTAAATGCATTTACCAATTCCTAACATTGTCTCCAGTTGAAGTAAAAACAGCTGTCAAGACTGCCCCACGTATGTGTTCACGTATGTATGTCCAGACTAGAGGTCAACCTTGGATGTAATTTCTCAGTCACTTGCTACCTTTATTTCTTCCCCATTGATTACAATTTACTATACATGTATAATTTGAAAAAAGTATAATTTTATATTGTGATCAATTCAATCTCCTACTTCCTCTCTGGCCAGCCTCCAGTCTCCCCCACCAGGATGAGGGAATTTCTATGTGAACTGTAACTCTCTAAATAGCCTAGGTCAGCTGGCCAGTGAGCCCCGGGGAGCCTGCTGGCCCTGCCTCCCTAGAACTAAGATTTCAAACCACTATGCCCAGCTTTTTCTACGGGTTCTGAGATTAACTAAGGTTTTCCAGCTTGCATAGTAAGCATGTTACCAATGTGCTCTCTCCCCACCCCTCCTCCTCCTGAGACTAATAGACAAACAAGGTTCTACATGCTGTCCTTTTTGCATTGACAACATGGGCAGATGACATTTTTTAGAGTCTCTCCACAGAGCATCAAATTGCCACACTTCTGAGCACATGACTGTGTACTAACACACCCACCTCAAACCATACTGGATGGGACCACACAGGATTGAGACACATTGTAGCAGGTGAGAGATTTGGATTACAGATTTTAAAAGAAATACAGAGGCCTATGGAAACGGGAGCTGGCTGCCACTGGGTCCTTCATTGGTGCTCTGATCATAATTAAGACATCTTCAAGGAGTGATGTCGCTTGTGGTAAGCTGTGTGCTGAATCTCCCTTGCTCAGCCTCCCCAGGACTTCCAGCAATCTTGTTTGTATTATTGACTTGTTTAGAAAAACCACTACTCAGAAAGAGTGCAAAGGCTGGCTTCAATGAAGCTCAGGCCAAATTATTATAATTCTGGAATGAGTGGAATCTGACCTAATGAGGTTTTATTTTGCTTTGCCCCAGAGGTTTCTATGTAGTATTGGGAAAGGAAAAACAATGTTTTATTTTACATACACACACACAACTCTCATTGTGTTCAAAGCTGGAGCCGAAGAATAAGTCAATAAAGGAACCCCCTGGTACAGTGAGGTTTCTGTTGTTAATTTCACTGTTTAAGGCATTTTACCCTGAAAAACTGCCGTGCCTCCCCCTCTGTTTGCCTCATTTAGCTTTGAACTTAGAACTGCAAAGCCTCTCTGTCTTAATTTCTTGTTTGAGTCTGCAAAGGCTAACCATGGTGGTATGGGCTCCGTCCGTATCCCTAACGATAGTTACTGTTCCATCTTCAGCATAACACCCACATAGAGTGCTATACTTAAACCACATGTTCCTGGCTTTGACAGATGAGGGGGCTGTCAGTCACCTTCCTCTTTGGCATTTATTTCTTCATTTTAGGTTAAAGGTCTTCTTGGATACCTTTGTGTAGTCTCCCTAGGACTGTCAATCAGGGTGACTCGTTCCCTCCTGGCCAAGCTAGGAGGTCATGAGGCCAGTTTGAATGACCTCTCCCAGAAACCTGTACATGGACCCTGAGTATGGAGCAGGGTGTGTTGATTCTGCATAAGAGTTGCCCACCAAGAATCTGCTACCTAGATTCCTCCAGTCCTTCGACTCTTTCACCTACTGTGCCTCCTTCGTTTATAATTCTATCTGCTCTGTTCTTCCCAATAATTTCTTGTTTTACTAGGTTAGGTTTTGTTGGTTTCTGTTACCTGGTATGATATGTTACGTATACGTACAGAATTTCAGCTGGTTGGATTGACTTAACGTGCATTCTAATGGGGATCTGAAGGGTTGGCCTAGCTCTCTTTCCATATTACTGGTGCTACTGTCTTATATGTTTAAAGTGGTCAACTAAAGATTGAAACTATTTTCCCTACACAGTCCCCCGATCATAATATGTAAGTTAGTACATTATAAGAACTTTCATTATTAAAGATTTGTATGCCAGCCCCCCTCAACTGTCATTGCTACCTAGAATCTTCCTGACACCTTAGGTCCAAAGCGCTTGAGACACAGTTTCCCCCGAGTTTGTCTCCTAGAGACCCAAACAAAGGAGAGAGCAAGGAAAGGAGTCCTTGTGTCTCTCTTGTTTTCTTTGTCACCTGACGTTCTTATCTAAAAGGGGCCGTCTACTAGAGCTATTTGAGGATATATCTTAGACACTTAAAAGCATCTTTCATCTACCTGACTACGTTTGCCATTAAAACTGCACCTCTTTTTAATTAAAAAACAGAAACAGTGAGCCAATCAAAATGGATATTGGTACCCCCAAACAGTTCCCATTAATATTTTGTCTTGGTTCCTTTTCCAATGCGTCTTAGCATGGCTTTACTGGTACTGCACGTAGATTTTTAACCTCCCTGTTCACTTACAAAACATTACACAATAACATGCGATTGCGCAACGCAGCCTCCACAGCCATCTTCTAAAGGGCTGCCTATTATTCGCCTAAGTGGCTTTTCAATATTTACTCAGCTATTTTCCTGGACATTTAGACAGGGCTGAGTAAATATAAAAACACCCTGATTCTTACATTCACATTTTCCCGGGAAGGAAAGGATGCAGCCGGTGCTGAGGCTGACATTGGTGGGGAGTTTATAAAACGTTTGTCAACCATTTGTTTCATTTGCTTCTAGAGACAGGAGTACACAGGCAGATAGGCATGTTTGTCAGAATATAAATATCTGGATTCCCAATGCAGTGGGATGCTTTCAAAGTCCAAATTTGATGCTTGTCCAGGAAAGCATGGAAAGACAATAGATTTCTTTGTGCATGTACTCTGAGCCTGGAGGCTTGGCACAACTTTTTTTTTTTTTTTTAATAATTTGTCTTTAATTTCTACCATTGAGTTTATTGGGTTTCAGTTTTGGATCTCAATCCCCTTGGATTTATTTCTGCTGCTGCTGCTGCTTCTATATTTCAGCGAAAAGTGATTGTGTTTGGGTTTCCATTCTTGGAGGGTGATCCTTGGTCTGAAATGTTTTCATTTATTTTATTTTAAAATTACAAAGCCATTTCTAGTTATATTTGGTTTTGCAATTCATTCCTCCCTCTGTTTCACAAAAACCATAAAACCCACATTGTCTAAAAATGCTGTGTTGAGCAAAATGGATTCAGTCCTCCTTGGAGAGCAGGAAGGACGGAGCCAGAGTGTGATAAACAATCCCAGGGAGATCTCTGCTTTCCCAGAACTGGCTTTAGTCAGGGGCTGCTGACCACTTGTGCGATCTCAGTGGGGTCGCTGACTCTGGGCCCTACTTGACCCTGACTCTGGAGGTCATGTGGGCATCTGCCCACATCATGGCCACATCCTCTTTGCTCTCAGCCTGGCGTCCTCTCCTCCTGCTGCTCTGGGCCCCTGCTGTTATTTTTGAAGGATCTGAGCCATTAAAAACCAAGACTTTGGATTCCTGAATGAACATTTTTAACATTCAAGCTGGAGGCTTCCTGTCACGAAAGCGCAGACTCAGTGGGTTCTGAGCATTCTGCAACGTGAACCTTTCCTTTCTGGTTTGATTAAACACTCGATTCCCTTGACTGTAGCATTTGCTCTCCCATGCCCACGCTTTGTAAACTCTCCCAGCAGGTTATTTTTAGCAGATTATAACAAGCCTTTCATTTTACAATCTCAGAGAAACTCAAGTAGGATGTGTGGATTTTCTGGATTTTCTTTCTTTTTGCTGTTTGCTTGGGTATTCAGCTGAGGACCAGGCAGGCTGCAGCCGACAGAGGCCTGTTTCACACAGACTCCTGTACTGGTGGCAGTCGGGTCCCAAATCACTGATCCAAACATACTTCCCTTGAAGGGAGTTAGCATCTGCCTCTATGTCAGTGGTATCCGTGGTTCTAACCAGACTTGAAAGAGAATTTGAGAGAGTTGGAGCCTTCTTCCTACATTGGGACCGATTCAAAGTGCTCTCTGCCGCTGCCAGGAGGGAATAGAAGGGAAAAATATGCTGAACCGCACTGCCCGCAACCCTCATGCTCTGGAATTACAAAAAGCATCCTAGTTAGACCCCAGGTGACAAACACGCACTGCCCTTTTTGGAGGCATCCGTGGAAACTAGGACCCTGGCGAGAGGCTCTCCTCTATGTGTGATAGTGCGCTTTTGTTTGCTTTCTCAACCCGTCCTTTCCCTCACAGAAGGAAGGAGGAGACCTTTGTCAATGACTGTTTGCTGAGTGAACCAATCAACTCTTAAGTGTGAAATTGTCATTGGAAAGTGTCTCAGTGTGTGAGTTACTTTCCTCATAGCTGTGACCAAATACTTGACGGAACAACATAAGAGAGGAAGGGGAGTTATAAGTACCTTTGGGTCACAGCTTAAGAAGAGATTAGTGACCGCAGTGAAGAAGGCACAGAGGCAGGAGTGTGGGGCACTGGCCTGTCCGTGGGAGGGTGCCTGAAACAGTCAGGAAACAGAAAGGAAGGCTGGGGCTCATCTCGATTTCTTCTTTTTATTTATTCCAGCTCCTCAGCCATTGGGATGGGGCCAACCACATTCAGGACAGGTTTCCTTCCACTGTTAAACCTGTCTGGAAACACCTTATAGACACACTCAGAGATATGTTTCCATGGTGAATCTAAATCTTGTTATGTTGACAATGAGGATCAACCACCACTCTGATTCTAACTAAGAGAGGAAACAGTGCCATGTTGGATTGGTCTGAGGTGTTGGATTGGTCTGAGGATGTTCATAGGTATTCTGTTGGATTGGTCTGAGGATGTTGATAGGTATTCTGTTGAATTGGTCTTCTTTCCAGGTATTCTGTGGGTCTTTTTTCCTAGAAGATCCCTGTATCCATTTCCAGAACTGCTGTAACAAATTACCATAAACTAGGAGGCTTAAAACTACAGAAGGTTACTCCCTTATAGTTCTGGAAGCTATAAGTCCAAATTCAAGGAGAATGGTAGGGCCTCTGTCCTTCAGAAGGCTCTACAGGATCCCCTGCCCCCGCCTTCTCTGGCTTCTTGGGTTCTTTGGCTAATGGCAGCATCTCCTCATACTCCGCCCTCACATAGCCTTCCCCTCTCAGTCTTACCTTGTACTTCTTGTAAGGAAGTTACAGGTTAGAGTTAGAGACATTCATGAAATCCAGGAGCACTGTGTCTTGAGATACTTGACTGAATTACATCTGCAAAGATTGCAATAGGGCCACACTTACGGACTCTGGACATATTTTGGAGGATTATTATTCAGTGCCCCTAGAATGAGCTATGTGGAGCAAATGAAGCTTGAGGGGTTAACAGTCTCTGACTATTGGCTGGATTAGATCTGAGTGCTGCCAAGTACACAACCAAGGGCAGTCTGGCCTCACACCTCGTTTTCCGTTCCCATCTACTCTTTAAGAATGGGGATATGTATATCACAGCTCCTCCATCTGTGACTCAGGGAACATCATGGGAGAGGCATGGAAAGAGCCAAAGAACCAGAGGACCAGGAAGTCTGCTGTGAAACAGTCTTTCCCTAGACATGGCTGCAAAAGCAAGGCTGGACCAATAGCAACACCAATGGATAAGGGGAATTTTTTTTTCCCTCGGTCTTGTCCCTGGGCAGAAAACTACAGACAACTAATGAGTGCTGGGAAAAGGAAAAAATCTCCCAGGAATAATATCTCTCATTGGTTGTCTAGTACAAAGCGATGAAGCCATATACACATAAACAACAAAAACAGCCTGAGTAGATTGTACTTATGTACATTTATACACACATATACATTTGCACATATACCTATGTCATAATAAAGAAAAAAGGCTCTGTTAACTTGAGGGGGCCTATATGAGAGGGGTTCGAGAGGAAGCATTTAGGAGGGGCTGGAAGAACGAAAGGGAGGGAGAAGTGATGTAATTCTATTTCAATTGAAAAGGTTTTTTTAAAAAAGAATTGGAAATGGGCACCACATTCTTTGGTGCCTTTCCCTGCAGTCTGCGTTGCCTGTTCTAACGGAGAGGATGTTTTTCCTCAAGGGTATGGGCTGCCTGCACTACCCACTATTTGTGAATCTGTAACTGAGAGATATTGCCTTATTACTTAATGAGCCATTGTTTAGTCACATGTTAATTATTTCTGTAGAGACAATCTGAAAAGTCTGTTTTATCTTAGTGTTTGAACTGGCCTCCCCACAGATTGAACAATGGCATCATTTTCTTTTCCTAAGTTAATGATTCTTATTAGTTCCATGTCAAATCAAGGCCCTTTCAACTCCATAAAACTAAAAAAACTTCAGTAAAGAAACTATCAGCCACAAAAATTGACAGGCTATTGCTGTTGTCCTTGTTCTTCTGCCAAATAGGCAGAAGAAGACTCTATTGCTGAAGACATGCTCAAGACCATGCATTTCAGAAATAGGTCCCCAAAACTCTCAAGCTGGAACTTACCCAAATACCTCTTCCCAGAGGATTAGCTTTCATGGCACTAGAAGACACCACACAAGCTTCCAAAGGAGAAAGGCAACCAACAGTCTTACACAGTCATGATGCCTATGAACCACATCAATGACCAGCATGGCATGATAACCCTATAGGTGCAGTAGTGGCACACAGACCTTGGCAGTAACCAACAGCTCTCTAGTTAGACTCAAGACCCATTCAACAAGAAGGAGACCATGCCTGGTACTGGAAACCTAACCAAATGTTTATAAACATTTGTCTTTACACTCACAGATAAGTACAGTCTTCATTCCTTACCAAGGAAACTCCTCCTTGCATCGGAAAGAGACCGTTATAGAAACCCTCAACTAATCGAAAATGAAGAGTTGTGGAGCCCATTCCCAGAGGGCTCCCCCATACCTAAGACTCAGGAAATGTTGGAAGAGGAGGGCAGAGGGATTTTAAGAGCCAGAAGATCAGGGTGTTTTCTGTGAGATTGTGTCTCCTAGTAATGCCAGAAGCTACACCATATTCTTACCAATATGACTACCCAGGCATAAGGTAGCCAATGGACATGCCAAAGTGGATAAAGAAAATCCCATGATGCCGCCACCATAACAAAGGACTACAGGCAACCAAGGAGAGCTGAGAGTAGGAGGGTAGCCATCCCCAGGGAAGAGCGCACCAACTGGCTGTCTAATGGTCAGCCCACAAAAACAGACATGCAGGTAAGATCTAGGTAAAGCAGTTTGTATTTAGGAGTATACATTTATTTACATAAACACATGCAATAACAACCAGTAAAAAGAGAGGATATAAATTCGATGGAGGGTGGGGAAAGTTATATAGCAGAGTTTAGAGGGAGGAGACAAGGGAGAAATGTAATTATATTATAATATGATTGAAAAGCTAAAATATTAAAAAAAATTATCAAGGCCATTTTTACGGTGAAGCTCAGTGCCCCCTGCTACCTTTTGCTTCTTCCCAACATCATCATTGCCGTCATCATCATCATCATCATCATCATCATCATCATCATCATCATCATCATCATCGGTTTTATTTGGGTGAAGTCTAAACAATACCAAATTAACCATGCAATGTTTTTTCAGAGACATGGTTTATGTAGATCCCCGACTCACCTGGGCCCTCCTCTGGACCCAAACAAACCACAGCTACTTAATCTTACTTTTACTTATGACATTGGGCTTCAGGGCTCGAGGAATGGTTCAGTGGTTAAAGGCACTGGCTACCAAGGCTGGTGACCATAGGTCAATCTCTGGACTCATATGGTAGAAGGAGAGAACAGAGTTTTCCAAGTTGTCCTCTGACTTGTCTCCATAAACCATTGGATGAGCATGCTCTTCCCAATATAAATAATAAATATAGGGGGTAATTTTAATTCTGTAGATTCTAAAGAGAGAGGACAAGGCTGATTAGACTTGGTGAGGATCTCGGTCCTTGTACTAACTGGTTAGTGAGTTCAAGATTTGACACTGTGCCTACTTTGCAATGATCTAAACTCCTCTAGGTCTGAAATTTTTTTTTAGATGATTCCAATATCTCTAAGATTCATTTCTAGCTCTATTAATTTTAGAACTTACTTTGTTTCTAAGATAGATATCTTTATCTCAAGTGTTTATCAAACTTAGCTGGGGACAGGCCTGCCTGTGACTGTGTGCTTACCAATGACCAATACTTATTATTGGTTGCAATCCAACCAATGACCAGATACTGTTGGCTTCCAAACTCCATTTAGTTTGCATGACTCATGTGTGTGTGTGTGTGTGTGTGTGTGTGTGTGTGTGTGTATGTGTGTGTACTGTGTATGTATACTCCAACACACACTGTTGGCATATCTTTGAGATCTTTTCTAAGTATAAGAAGTTTCTAAAACTTTAATAAGGAGATACATCAGCCAATTAGTATAGTTCATCCAGTACCTTCATCAACAGCCCCCTTTACTGTGGCACAGCACAATGAAATTGGATGACTTGCTTGCAGAAGCATTCCACAAGTGTTCCAGGTTTGGCTACTATACATGGTAGGGTCCCTGGGAGGGAGGACTTCATTCTTATAGGCCCTCCCCCTTACAGGTCCCACCTCCTTTCAACAGGACAATACTTGGGACAGACCACAGGTATGCCCTTCTTAAAAAAAGTCACTAGTCCTGAGTATCTAGATACCCTTCAACCTTTGTATACTTCTCTGCCAGTTCTATGATTTTTTTTTCCACAATGGCTTCATGCCATAGCCCCCAACTCTCTTAATTATGGAACAGTTCTGGGTCAAGAATTTTGACTGTGGGTTAGTGTTACAGGAGATATTTTAAAAAGTGGCATGTCCGCCTTGCTCCTGGCCTGGCCGCCATGTTCCCGCTCTAAGTTCCCGCACTAATGGCAGCACTGACTGGCCAGTGCCTCCAGCCCAGGACCCCATGAGATGTTGGTGTGGCTGTTGCTTCGGCTGATCAGCTCTGTGGCCTCTACGACTCTAGGTATGGCTCGTGGGCCAACTGTGCCACCTCCATGCGATAGATATAACAATTCTCAGTACCTGGTAGAAATAAGACTCTTAATAGGCAGGAAAGTCCTGCTACAGGTTAGTAACCCTGACTCTCCACTTGAGGCCCTGTTTATCTACTGGAGGTGGACCCTTCAAGTTCTCTTTTCCCAATGTTGGGCATTTTGGCTAAGGTCACCCCCAATGAGTCCTGAGAGTGTCTCACCTCCCTGGTTTCTGGTACTTTCTGATAAGTGGATATTAGCTAAAAAGTACAGAATACCTGGGATACAACCTACAGACCATAAGAAGATTAACAAGCAGAAATGCTTGTGTGAGGAGGCTTCAGTCCCCCTTAGAAGGGGGAAGGAAGCAGAGGGAGGGAAGGACTTGGGTGGGAGATGGGAGAGAGAGGGGAAAAGGGGAACAGGATCAGATGTGTGTATGTGGTGGGGGAGAAGCCCAGAGAGCCTAAAGAATGAATGGAAATAAGCAGCCTTGGGGAGTGGGAGGTGGGGGAGATTCTCTAGAAAGTACCAGAGACTCAGCTACTCTTTCTTAAAGAAGAGAGATAGGACAGGTGGGGGAGGAGCTCACAAGTGCCCGCTCCTCCCTTGTCATCTGAGGGCAGTTAATGGTTTCTTCTTTAGAGGAAAGAGATTTTCTTTAGCTACTCATAAGTTACCCTTACTCCTGGAAATAACCCTTCCCCCATACACTCACTGAGAAAATTTTAAGGCAGGAAAGAAGGGGAATCAATTAGACAGAGGAAGGGTGGGGGATGGGGAGGATAACGAGGGTGAATCAGAATACATTATATGCACATACGAGAAGCTCATAGTGAAACCCATTACCATGTACAATTAATATATGCTAATGAATATTTTAAAAGAGAAGGCAGATACAGACTACTTTTCAGGACGTGATCTCAGAGGGTATCTGCAGCCTTCATCTCTGTCCGGAGATTGCCTGTGGCCTTGGCCATGGGGTCCTCTCCTGGAAATGACAGGATTAACATCCCTACCCTAACCTTCCACATAAACCCTGGCCCAGTGTCTGTTTAATCAAACGGAGCCTCTACAGCTGTACTGTTAACTCTGAGGGGTTGCTTGACTCAGGGTTGCTTGGCTCAATAGCCATAATAGCCATAAACTGCTAGAGAGGCTAACAACGGTCATAAAATTTATTACTGAGAATATCTATTATCTTCCTGAGGTGGTCCCTCCCTTGATCATGTTCATGCTGATTGCATTTCTACGGTTAAAATCTCATTATGGCCTGGGTTTTTCTCTGGGTCTCTATCTCGCCCAGAGCTAGAGTGTGTGAGCCGGGAGCTCCTTTTGGGAATTTGATTTCATTAATACTTTACGGTTAGTAGCCTTTAATTAATGTTAAATAAAAATGGGATTCTAAAAGCATTACACGGGACTTTCCACTTGGGTGTCAAAATAATTTACTGTGATTAATCGGCTCTCAATCACCATCACGGGACAGAGAATTTGAATTCCATTTTGATCAGAAGGCATTGACTGAAATGTATTTATAATTTTCATTAAAGTGCATTCCTGGAAGAAATTTCAATCTGATCTTCCTTGGTACAAAACATAATGTGCTCAGTGCTAAACCGTGGGTACGTTCTGAGTGCAGACTCCGAGAGGGGGCGCTCTTCTAACAACAGCTTCAGCTGTGCTTATGGCTTGTGGGTTAACACATAGAATCCATTTATTTAGCCACTCATTTCCTGTCTGATCATCCAGCTCAGTGCATACACGTGCATATGTGTACACACACACACACACACACACACACACACACACACACACTTATTATGAAAAATGATAGACTATAAGCAAATCAATATTATAACTTATTATAAATTTATAAAAAGCTTGTACCGTGCTACCTTCTCATGATATCTTCCCAACATTACTTTTCTGATTCTCCCCATTGTAGAGATGAGAATGCTGAGGCTAAGAGTGATCCTGGCATTGCCTGCAGTTTTCATATAGGTAAGTGCTGGAGAAGAATTTAATCAAGGGTTGGTCAGAATCCAGGGTCAAGGCTAAACACCATTTCATGGGTAGATATTCCTGCTAGTAAGGATCACAAGAGTTCAGGACAGGTCTCCATGTTTAAGAGTCTCTGAAAGTGGGTCAAGAGATAGAACATCTGCCTCATTAGAACACTGAACAGAGGCAAGTTCAGTGGAGGCTCGTAGGTCCTTCCCTTGTAGGACTAATGGTCTGTGGTACTCAGGGGTAGTGCTGTCTGTTGGCATTGGATTTTGTTTGGAAAAGGCATTGTGCCTGAGTCCACCCTGTTCCACAGAGCTTACCCAATATGTACTTGTAATACTCCTCTTCCTGTGTTTCTATCTATGGCACAGTGAAGAAACGGACGTTCAAGTTGCTTCTGGATTATCCTGTCTTGGGTTATGCAATGACAAGTTTAAACCTGGTCTTCTTGACTCCTTTCCCTGTACCCTCTCCCCGGGCTGTTGAGTCTCCTCCCTCATTCAGTGCAGGCCCTGCTCTCCCTGAGGAATGTATAGCCAGGGCATCAAATACTATGAAAACATCAACTACTATGATGAAGTCGTTCTAGTAGCTGTTTTTAAAAAATTATTTATCTTTTTATATTATGTTTTAAATATTAAAAATACTTTTTGGTTAATGTATAAAATAATGTTTTATTACATTTTCATACATTAGTATCATTGTAACCTGTTTATATTCTGCTGAGCAGTGCACACACCTCCCTTTGCCCCCATTTGTATATCAATGTGCACACAGGTATGGCCAAGTACCTGTCTTTCTGTGAAGGTGTATGACAGAGTCTATGTGTGGTTGGGAACGTGCATATTAGTGTATGTATCCACGTGTGTCCATATGAGTATTGGTGTGAATACATATGTTTATGTGGTAGGTGTCGGTACATACATGAGTGTACTGGTTAGTTTTTGTCAGCTTGACACAAATCTGGACATATCTAGAAGAGAGAACCTTAATTGAAGAATTACTGTTATCAGGTTGGCTTTTGTGCATGTCTATGCAACATTTTCTGGATTAATGATTGATATGGGAGAGCCCAGTCCACTGTGGGTGGCGCCATCCCTAGGCAGGTGGTCCTGGGTTGTGTAAGCTGGCTGGGTAAGGCATAAGGGGCAAGCTAGCAATAGTCCTCCATGGATTCTTTCAGTTCCTGCCTCCAGATTGCTTTCTTAAGTTCCTGCCCCAACTTCCTTCAGCAATGGATTGTGATCTGGGATCTATAAAGCAAATAAACCCTTTATTTCCCAGGTTGCTTTTGGTCATAATGTTTATCGCAGCAATAGAAAGAAACGTAGAAAAGTGATTGAATCTATGTCCATGCCTACATTTATGTATATATTAAGGATAATAAATGTACTAGTGTGTTCATATGGGAATGCATGTCTCTATGAGCACTGATATATTTATGGGGAAATACTGTTGTCAATATGTGTCTTCATGTAACCATGAACTTATAGAAATGTGTTACTGAACGGTCTATGTATGTGCCTGTATTTTTCCAGATGAGTATATGTTCACATGTTCACATGTCTCTCTATGCGCTGACACATGTCTGTGTGCTTCCGTGTTTCCCCCATCCCTACTCCATGCCAGCCTGGGATGGAAATGATGGTGGCACTCTCCATCTCTCCACATGTTGATATTATCACATCCCAAGTCTGGCAGGAGATACGGAATTAAACACAGACACTCTGGTGCCAAAACAAAATAGTGGAAACATTTGAAGCCCCAGTTCCCTAAACTTGCAGCCTATCAAACTGGGAACAAGCCCGGCTTTGTTTTATTTCCTGCGTTGCACAGAGGTAGAATAGTCTGGAGCCTCAGTCGTTCTGATAGAAGAGCTGACTCTTTGCCAGGGAATTTAAAATTGCTGAAACCCAAGGCATAAAGGAGACAGCAAGATGTGATGTGAAGGGGAGTATGTGTGTGAGAGGGGGGCAGACCTTCTGACCTCTGTGCTAGGATTTGGGGAGAGGGTTTTAGGTAGCGCAAAAACACAAAGAGGAAGAGAGCCTCTTGGGAACCAGGTTCTTTATTGATCCCGGTTCATTTGGATATGGCTGCTTTTGGGTGAGGGTTTGTGGTTTCAAAGGACAAAGGGCAGAGGAACAGGGGCCAGTGGACAGGCTTTTCATATGCAACCCTTAATCTCATGATAGATAGGGAGAGGAAGACACAGGCAGAGCCTACCACCTGGTGTCACTGAAGCATGGGGCCCTATGGCTGGTGCTTGGCTCTCTGAGTTCATCTCTGAGGTTCTAGAGTACCGGAACATGCAATGCTGACAGGCGAGAGCTGCCTTCTCTTGGAGTCTTCGCCTGCCCTGAGCTGTTCCACTCCCTCATTTCCTTTCTGAGTTGGAGCCTCTGGCTTACACTGGCCTTACCCTAGTATAACAGTGCTGGGCATGATGCTAACTAAACCTCTGGGTTTGGCCTTGAGTCTACCCTTTCACACAGCCCAAGGCAACTGATGAGAATTCTGAGATGCTGACATCTGTTGAGACACTGAAGGAGAACTGTTCGTAGCAGAGGCATATCAGCCATAGAAGGCAAAGAATCTGAACATGGAAAGAAATTGTCCCACTAAGGTAGGGACCCTTTCCAGCTGTGCCGTGAGTCTAGTCGAATTTGGAAGGCTCATGGCCAGCCCCATAGAGTACAAATGGTGACACTAATTCGGGGTTCCAGAGACCATGTGACAACCAGAACCTGGTTTTACTTTGGGATTGGACCCTGTCACTCAGGGGTCATTAGCAGGGACTTTAAGCCCATTGCTTTGGCTTCAGCCTGGCCGCAAATGTCCAGTGACCCCTGTAGTAGTGACATATTCTTACCAAGGACAGAGTAACCTTTCTTTGCAACCTATCAAACTAGGAACAAGTTTGTCCAGATGCATGTATGTTCACATGTGAACATGTCTCTTTATGCATGAGCACATGTCTGGTTTGTTCAGATGCATCTATGTTCTGGTTAATTCTTCTAGTGACTGCCTTGGCCACTGATTTAGCTATGGTAAACTAGCCCAGAGCTGTTCAAGCTAAGTGTTTAACACTCGGGCCCCAGTGAGGGCTGGGGAGATTCTCCTATTTTGGGACTTATGTGCATTGGAGTGTTTTCATCTGTTGGAATGTTTCAGTCACTAAAAAGAATGAGGCAAACTTTCTTAAAGGAAAGATATCCATGGCAACATTGTGTTTTATTTTATTAAGTGAAATATGTTGGCTGTAGGATAAATGGATGTGTTGTCTATTCCATTTTCCTGTACTGAGTGCAGTGTGCAAAAAGTGCTATATCAAGTGCATCTCAATAGTGACCTTGGAGATTCGAATATGGCAGCCTGTGCTTTTTACTTAATTTACCTGTTTTTCTCTCTCCTCTTGTTGTATCTCTAATGTGAATATTTAAACTAATATAATCTCTTATCAATATGGATGTAACCATTGGCTTAATCCAAGATGGCCATCTTAAAGCAAGGCCTCTTATGTGCTTGAAGAATGAACTTAAGAGTTTAGGGGACCTGACTTTCTTGTAATCGGGTTTTTAGTCTTAGCATATATGCTGTACAGATCCTACTTGGTAAAGTAACACAGCCTTTGGTGAAGTCTTTGGACCCCTTCTTGGGATGATGTTTTAAGTACATAAAATTAAATATGTAGACTTACAAAAGAAGTCAAATATATGCAAATATATTTAACAAAATATTATTTTAAATTATGATACAGTAACATGGGTTCTTGGTGCATTAAAAGAAAATATTGAGCTTTAGGCCTGACAGCTGTTATAATCTAGAATTAGCAACAGGTAAGAAGTGATATTTTTGAGAACTTTACAAAAATAGAATGTTAAAGGAAACTCTCCCTGATTTCCATGGTGACAAAGCTAGATGCAGCAATACTATGGAGGTGTGTCACTTGACTTCATAAGCTAAGGCAGGACCTTCCTAGCACAGTCAAGAGCAGTGAAATCACAGATGGCTTCCCATCCCACAGCAGAGAGGCTGGCTGAGCTCCCAGAAGGATGGGTGCTCTCACTGACTGGGAGACACTGAGTGCCACTGAGCTTATCCCCAGGTCCGGTGACTTCATGGTAAAAGGAAGGAAGGGCTAGGGGGTGGTAAATGTATGTCACCTCACACATAACTGTGAGGTCTATTGGTGGTGACTTGGTTGAGGCTGTTGGAAACAATCATGTGACCCTCCTGATTCTAAGTGGAAAAGATTCCACACATGAGTGTGTCTGCAGTGGTTACTAGAAGGGAGAGAGAAAAGAGATCTGAACACAGAGTTTTATTCCTGAACTAGAAGCACCAATCATTAGTTTTGATGTTCTAATGACCCTGAAATTATTGTCTTCTAACACTAAAATATAGATCTTGTACCCAAACAACAATAGCACAAGTGTTTTAGTCCTTCATAAGATATTCTGTGTGTGTGTGTGTGAGATCTATGGTATATATGTATGTGATTTATCTATGGTATAAATGTGTATATGGGTATATGTGGGATGTGAGATGTGTATGTAATATGTATGTGTGTAATATATGTGGTATATAATGTCTGTGTGGTATATGTTGTATGTACATATGTGTGTGTGATATGTACATGGTATATATGCATGATATGTGTAATGTATATATATGTTATGGTACATGTGTAATGTGTGTGGTGTATGTGTGTATGGTGTGTTTGTAATATGTCTGTGGCATGTGTATGTGATATATGTGTATGATGTGTTTGTGTGATGTATGTGGTATGTACATGCATATATATGTGGTATGTATACATGATATGTATGGTATGTGTGTGTGCATGGTATGTGTATGTGATATGTATGCATAGTATGCGTATATGTGATATGCATTGTGTGTGTGATATGTGTATGTGTGTTGTGTTTGGTGTCTACATGAATATATACGTGGTAGTGTGCGTGGTATATGTGGTATGTGAGTGTATAATGTCTGTGTGGTATGTGTGTGTATGTATGATGTGTGTGTGTTATTTGTGTGATGTGTGTATAATGTGTGTGATATGTGTGTGGTATCTGTGTGCTGTGTGTCTGTGGTATATGGGTGTGGTATTGGCACCATTGCTGTAGTACTCAGGTTGGCCGTGTCTTCAGATGGATATTCCACTGAATGAACTTGGAAGCTTCACCTCCAGAGTATTACTGATAAGACAGTTACTGGGAACAGATTGTCTAGAAAGAAAACAAGAGTTAGTAAACACAGTCCTACAAATGAGCCATCTGGAGATTTATTTACGTAAGAAAAGAGGAGTGCTTTGTTATTTTCAGGCTGGAGTTTGTTTCTTTTTCAAGTAGCCACAAGGGTGTATTTGTCCTGAGCACACATTGAGCTTTTTAGTGGAGATCTCTGAAAGCATGAAAAGTAAAGACAAGAGCAAGCGTACCCGTGTTCCTTTGGTTGTTTTTTGGAGAAGGGAAGATTAGAGAGACGGAAACAGTCACATTTTTTTCCCCTACAACACCGTTTTTAACTGTTTCGAAATAGCTGCTGTGCTCTCCCACCCTAGTTTTGAAATTGTTTATTATTCCCAAAGTGACAAATGAGAGCTATTTTCCTTCAGCAAGGTCACATTTGGAGACACTCAGCCATGTGCAAATGCTGGACTGAAGCATGAATCCCAGGGACCAAAACCTTGACACAATTTGGTTAGCGGTGGGAGCGGTGACCTGGTGACCCAGAGAGGCCCCTCCGTGGGCATGGGACCAGCTCTGCAGAACCACTTAGTTCCCCCCTCCCCCAGCTTACTTTTCCTCTACTATCCTCAGGAAGTGTACATTTTAATGGTCCTCTCTTCCCAGGAATCCTGACCCCATAACCTTTCCTGCCTGGCTCGATTACCAACCCTCCTGGATCATTCATTCACCCCTGCAGTGTGAAGAACACAGGCTGGAGAGGGCCAGTGGCTATCATACAGGTGTTTCAGCTCAGCCAGGTACACCTGAGTGTTCTCTGCATCCTGTGTTGGATGACAGGACTGAGACCCTGACTGCATTGTTGGCCACACCTGCACAATGACAGCCTGGGTAAAAATAGTCCCGTTTGCCTGGGCAAGTCCTGCTTGGCTGATAAAATACTAATTAACAAGACAGTCACTGGAACAGAAAGATAGCTTTCTGCTCCTGGACTGGGCTGGGCTGTAAAGCATTCTACATGTTTGTTCTGGAAATTGTATAGCTCAGGGCAGTGCACCTTTATAGGGGCAAGATGAGGCAGGATGGAAAGGCTGAGCAGGTCTGCTGCCCCAGGGCTCCTAGAATCAGGAGCAGCTGCATGAAGGACAGGAAGGGAATTCTGAAGAGCAAAGTTAGCAGGAAGATAATTACCTGATGATAGGACTGTGATGTGTTCCTGGATGGTGATGACAATGATGGTGATGATGATGTGTGTGTCTGTGTGTTCGTGAGGGTGTGTGTGTTATAAGTATATACATGCAGGAGCCTAAGCGTAGGCTCAGGTTAACTGGAGACTTGGGAATGCATGTCCCATTTTCTACCTGGGCAATAGCAGGAAGAGCTTCTATATAAAGTCCCTAAAGCTGTTACTAATCTGAAACACATAGATGATACCAAAAAAAAAAAAAAAAAGTTTTTTTAAAGACTAGCAGAATGAGTCTGTAAAGTGGTTACTATGTAAGCATGGGGACCTGAGTTCAACTCCCAGAAACCACATTTAAAAAAAAAATCCAGGCATGGCAGCATATGTTTATAATTTCTGCACTGGGACATGGAGACATATGTGTTCCTAGAGCTCACTGGCCAACCCGGACAGCCTACTCACCTAGATCCTGGCAATGAGAAACCTGTTTCAGAAGACAAGGTGGGTGGTTCCTGTGGGATGGCATGGAAGGTTGTGGTCCTCTGGCTGCTATACACATCTGCATACATACCCACATATGCATAAGCACACATGCACACATGCACACAGAGAGAGGGAGAGAGAGAGCAGAGAGAGAGAGGAGGAGAGAAAAAGGGAGAGGAGGGGAGGGGAGAGAGATATGGGGGGGGAGAGAGAGAGGAAGAAGGAGAAGGAGGAGGAGAGGAGAGGAAGAGGAGGAAGAGGAGGAAGAGGAGGAAGAGGAGGAAGAGGAGGAAGAGGAAGAGGAGGAGGAGGAGGAGGAGGAGGAGGAAGAAGAAGAAGAAGAAGAAGAAGAAGAAGAAGAAGAAGAAGAAGAAGAAGAAGAAGAAGAAGAAGAAGAAGAAGAAGAAGAGGAAAGAGACACAGAGAGAAACTGAAATGTAGAAGGTTCTGGAAGCTGTGCTCTGGATCAGTACCTTACTTGGAGTAGATGTTTCCAAAATATCCTCTCAAGGAATGCACAGGGGCCTGACCAACAGATGGACTGGAATTTTAAGAGCAGTGTGATTGTCAGGCCCTAAGGCTAAGGCCCTACCTATCCCAAAAGAGGAACTAGTGGGGACCTGTTTATTGTATGAGTGTCCTGAGACTGAGAGAGGGTAAGTTCAGTAAGACTACACAGCTATCAACTGAGAGAGAGAGAGAGAGAGAGAGAGAGAGAGAGAGAGAGAGAGAATTTTTGTGGGCACAGCCCAACTTCAAAGCCCACCTTCTTAGTTGTTACACACAGCTGAATTTGATCATATCCAAACAGTGAGTTGCTACAAGATGGGAAGGCTGTGAGAAGGGCAGGAGACCTGAGCTCCTGACCTGAGGATTTACCCACCTCTGGGCCAGATGCCACTGGCGCTGAATGCTGTCCCAGAAGCCACCATTGTTGCTATCGTATGCTGAACTACTTCTGATGTGTGGAATGGGAACAATAAAGTTGCAGCATCTTGAATCTTGCTTCTCAAACTTTCATGCTTACATTTAGGGGGGACTTGAAAATGACTTTGAGGATGATAACGAAATCTGATGGTAATGAAAGCCTCCTAGCTCAGTGATTCCAAGGACAGCCGCTCTACTTAGAACATCTAACAATTCTGCGGACTATCAACAGGTGTTAGAAGCTACTCTAAATTAAGACATGTTTTTACCTGGATTTGTCTGTTGTCATTAGGAACACACTCTTTGCCCATATTTGAAGAACAGTCCTGTGTATGACCATGTTACAATATGACCACATGACAGAGACCATACTTGCTGAAAAGTGGCCTCTTAGGTCCCTGCAGATTGGGAATCTCCACTTTAGGTACATTGCAACTCTAAAACAAGAGGGGAGCGGATGCTTTCAAAGCATCACGAAGGCGCCTATCTCCTAAGAACCAAAGAGATCTTTGATATATTCTGTACTCTAGCATTTGGGCATACAGCTAGAATGGAAGGTTCAGGAACAAAATTGAGCCCAGAGAAATGGAAGTCTACTTTGACTACCGAGGAAGGGAAGGGATGAATCGTCCCACTAAGGCATCCTATAGAGAAGCTTCCAGTTTTCACCACTGAAGGCCTTCACCGAGAGTCCCAAGAGGAGTCAGGGAATGTGGCCTGTGCTGGAAGGGAGGCTTGGCTCTCCTGAAGTCAGGTAGGTGAGCACATCTCACCCTCCCACTCCCCAGGCACAGTTGGCTCTGCTTGGCTCCCTCTTACGCTTTCAGTACTGACGCCAGGAGCAGCGAATTCCACAGGCACTTGGTAGGGCTTTATCTGATTGTCCCTCTCAGGACTGACATAGAACAACTCACTGCTGATGGATATGGAAGGTAATTTGATACTAATATTATGCTATTTTTTCCCATGGGACCCATAAGCAAGAACTGGGCCTTATTAACCATTTCTCTTTTTGTCTTTCCTACGTTTGCAAAACTTTAACCAGCCAGAACAAATTTGTGTGCCATGTCATCATTCGAGAACCGGGGTTGGAATTTCCTAATATTTCTGGCATTTTCAACGTGAGTGCCAAGTAGGTTTCTTTCTCCTTACAGAGGTTTAGTGCTTCAAGATGCAGATACCAATGGGCAAGGGCTTCCTAAATCCTGACATACAAAACTTACCTATGGAAGGCAAAGGTACTAGCGCTTTCTTCTCACTTCTGCCACATATGAAGTGAGGTTACATTGAGGTAGCAATTCTGTCCATCACTGTAAGAACGACACTGTCCGTTTTGCTAGGCTTTCGAAATGTAGTGGCAAATATTCACAATAGTAGTGAACAGAATCTAGTAGGCTTACAGTTCTAACTTATATTGGGGCTTTACTTCTGGAAGACAGCCTATAAAAGCAGCAATTTACAGGAGGGGGGAGAAAAGGAGTGGGTCTTGAGGCATTTGGTCAGGGCAGACATTAGTTCCATTTAGGGCTCAAACCAGCCCTCAGGTAATTGTAGGTCTCTGCATTAGCTTGTCAGAGCAGAGAAAGCATGGAATTCGAGCTAATCTGATGGGCACACGATCTGGGGACTGGGTGCCAAGTGAGACCATGGAACAAAAGGACACATGTGTTTACAGGGTGGAAAACCCCCAACAGGACATAGATTCAACTGTTGGACACATGACTCTCTGGGGAGCCTTAGAAGGCTTGTCATTTTTGAGAAGCAGGCGTTCTTTGTATAAAGCCGTAGAACTCAGGGCCTCTCAGTTGACAGAGGCATTTGGCCTGGAGTCTTTTGAGGGGCAGTTTTCAAGACAGAGTTACTTCAACAATTTCTCAAAACTCTCTTTAGGAATCCTGTCTGTCCCAGGAGTCTGAACATTCACTTCACCTGATTCAGGACAATGAAGGGAGGCTCCGCCATGTTCATTTGGCTTTAACTGGTCTAGGATGGGGTTTAAGAATTCTGGTATGTAAGCACTCTCCCATCTGACTGCAACTGGACAGATGTGAGATCCACAAGAGCCTGAGGGTTGCTCTGGATTAAGATCCATGAGCCTGTCATGGTATATGTCTGCAATCACTGCTACTTGTGACGATAACTCTGGAGTATTGCTATGTTTAACGCAACCTGGGTACCCTAGTGAGACTGTGCCTCAAAGTAAAATTTCCCATAAGGGGTGAGGGCCAGGGGTTGGGGGTAGGGTAGGGATGGTTCATTTGGTAAAGTACTTGTCACACAAACATGAGGATCTAACCATTCCCAGAATCCATGCAAAAGAACCAGGCATCCTGGTGAAAGCTTGTTACACCAGCAACTGGGGAAAGGGGAGAGATCACTCCTTGGGATTTGCTGTCTCACCAGCCTTGCCTACTTGGCAAGCTCCAGACCGGTGAGAGACCCTGTATCATAAAACAAATTGCATGGAGTCTGAGAAATGACAACTAAGGTTGACTTTTGGTCTCTACATGCATAAGTGTGTGTGTGTGTGTGAACACACATGCACAGACACACACACACACACACACACACACACACAGGCTGAGGATATAGCTTGGTGGCATAGTGCTTGTCTTCTACGTGTGAGGCTCTGGCCTCTAAACAAAACAAAGCAAGTCCAATAGTAGGTAGAGCTGGCTGATGTCCTGAGAGGTAGTTTAGGCTACTTGAGAAGGAAGTGTTGTAAGAATGACTCGGGACGGAAGTGTGGACAAAGCTTGGTGCTTTGTGCTCTGTGGTTCAGGGATTTGTCTTTCCAAGGGAGTCGATACACTAGCAGACTGGCTTGCTCAAAGCACAAACACATCACAACTGAAAATGAGAGCAGCTCTCGCTCACCGCTCTAAGCAGGAGCAAGTGTCTCAGAGCAGGCTGACTCTTGACCCTGTTTCCTCAGACTAAACCTCAGGAGAGTTTCACTGAAAGGGGAATAAAGAGAACGGAGGAGAAAAAGCAAAGATTTAAATTTTCTGTTTGTGAAGGCACTCACACCCGAGCTTCAAGTGGGGCTTTAGGTCTTCCCCTGCATGCTCCCCTCTTGGGGACAAAGGTGTTCGCTCCTGTTGTTAAGATGGTTGGTATTGGGACACTAAAACAGTCAGGTATTTTAATCACACAAGTTAGAACTTATCCAGTTCAGAAAAAAAATTTGTTAAAAGAGTAAATCAGTATACATCTAGTTCATTTTTACTGATTTAAAATGGATGTGTAATTGATGGTTTTAAAACCAGATCTTTTGTGATCTGAAAAGAAATGCACTCTATACGAAAATTTAAAAGTACTATATTCTGATTAAATTAAAGGATTTGAATTCTTTCAAAAATAGAGATATGGCAATAAAATAGTAACTAAAACATGGGCAGATAAGTGTCTTTTCTGCTTGTTTATCTGAGACAGGGTCTCCGCTCTGTAGCCCAGTATGGACTTGAATTTGCAATGATCTTCCTGCCTCAGCCTGCAACCGGCTAAGATGGCAGACAAGCGTCGGCCTCATGCCTGACTTGATCCATGCCTTGAAAAACTAACAGGATAGGATGGTCTTTTTCTACAGCATTCCATGTTACGTTACCAAAAACAGTGGGCACAATTGCTGTGTGCCTGTGAATGTTCACAGGGAGAGAAGGCAGAGGTTGGGAACAGGGCAGTCCTGTGAGAAGTGTGACTTCATGCAAGCCCTTGAGCAGTGAAGACTGAGACCTCACTGGAGATGCCAAGAGCAGCATGAGCAGCAGGCTCAGCTGTGTGCTTTAGCAACTTCGGATGCTGGTGAGCAGGTGCAGGGATGAAATGACAACTGTAATTTCTTCTTTCCTTTTTTGGGGGTCTAATTTCTTTAATTTATATTTTGTTGCTTTTCCCCAGCATTGTATATAGATTGTATAGATGGACACTGTTATGAAATTTTAATTTATGTGCATTACACACTTTGCTTATATTCATTGTCTCTTCCTTTCCAGGGTTTTTGAGACAAGATCTCAGGACCCCTACTTTGTAGCCCAGGTTGGTCTAGAATTCACTGTATAGCCTTGGCTGCCTCAAATGCACAGCAATCTGCTTGTGTCCGTTTTCCCTGAGGTTTTAGGCATGAACCACCAAGTGTGACTCTTTGCTTGTATTTTTAAAAATATTAGTCATGCAGGTCCAGGAGCTCTGTGAGTTATGAATGCGGAAGAGTTTGCAGATGGTTTAATTTACATGGATTTTCCAGAGGGACATGAACAACTAGCCTGAGAGAACTCCATTCTAGGACCCAACAGCGACGCCTTCCTCCCTTCCTCATTTGACAGATGTTCTCTGCCACCTCCTCTATGCCTGGTGACAGTACACACCCATCTGTGAATGCAGGCCTTTGTCTTGGTGGGGTTCTCTAAAGGAATAGAAAGAGAACGTGAGGCGTGTGTGCGTGCGTGCATGTTTAAAAAGTATGTATGTACTGTATGTATACATATGTATGTGATATGCATTTGTTACATTACAGAGAAGGACACACACACACACACACACACACACACACACACACACACACACTGACAGGAGAAACAGACAGGAGATTGGCTGGCTGGCCCATTAATGGATTTTAAAGGAACTGATAGCTGGAAAGGCCAAACTTGAGGGAGAACAGGCAAGCTAGACCTTGGCAGGAGAAGCAGGCAAGAGACGATGTTTCACTTTAAGTGTAAGGCTATCTGCTGGCAGAATTCTTATCTTCCAGAGGTCAGTCTTCTTATTATTAGTGCCTTGACTTTTTTGGACGAAGGCCATCAACACTGTAGAGAATAATTTTCATTAGAAGTCTATTGATGAAAGTATTAGTCTCATTTAAAATATCTCTTCTTAGAAACATCTACAATGTTTGACCAAATGAGTGGGTAGCATGACCCAGCCAGGTTGACCCATGAAATTAGCCGTTATAAACTGTAGCTCATTTTGTCTGGCCAGGGTGGCTGGCTCCCTGTCAGTCACTCTCAAAAGTGTCTGGTGAAGAACTCTAGGAATTAGCCACCTTAGTGACTGGAGACTTGCCAGGCCAGGCCAGGCCAGTAGACCATAGAGGAAACTTTGTTCTATCTGCAGTTTCTTCCTAGAGGATGGGATAAAAAGTTAGTAGCAATAGTATATGCACAGAATTCAGGAGCCTCTTCCATCAGTCCCGTTGTTTAAACATTTTTCTCTTGGCTAAAGTTGTAGAGAATCACATTCTGGCCTCGACTCTAGCTTGGTCTTTCCTTTCTTTTTGACAGGGAAATCTCCAATGGCCATTTTTCTGTCATCAATAGCATTAGTGTAGTCAGTAGTGACAGCACAACTTGCTTAATGGAATTGTTGCTCATAAAATTTGTATGGCATCTAAATTTTTTCTAGATTATACAATGGATAACAGTTTTGCATTTTACAAACATGGAAGAATAAGGATGCATATGTGATAGGTCCTCTTCACTGTCAACTTGACTACACTTATGAACACCTAGGAGACACACTTCTGGGTGTGTCCATGAGATTGTTGCCTGAGGGGATTCACTGATGATGAAGGCAAACCTATTCTGAATATGGGCATTGTTATTTCCTGAACCAGGGTCCTAAACTGCGTAAAGAGAACAAAGCTAGCCCAGCATTATCCTGACTGGTAATGGGATGTGACGAGCTAGCTCATACTCCAACAACTATACTTTCTTGTCATTTCCTGGTAAGTCACCCAACCCTCTCTGCTCTGTACCCTCAGCCTGTGATCCCAAATAAACACTATAACCTGTTAAGTTGCTTTTGTCAGAAACTTTGTCACAGTAATACATGTAGCCCACCCTGCTACACAAAAATTCATACTTTTACACGGTTCCTTCTAGTCCTTTTCACGCAGATATGCTTGTTTGCATAATTTTAATAGTCTACATTTTAATCCTTTCCCTGTTGTATAATAACTCATGATCTATTACCTTCCATGTCTTTATGGAGATAGGAATCTCGTCAAAAGGATGTATAGTAATTTAATTAACCAATTCCTATTCTTGATTCTTGGGTTCTTTCCACATTTTATATCATGTTGCTGTGGCTTGCTTTTCTTTAGGAAAAATGTCAAAAGACGGGATCACTGAGCCAAAGAACAGGGGCATTTTTATCATTCGTAATGTATGCTATTTTTGTTGAATTAGATTGAATCAAGTCGATTTTTTCTAAGGATTATTTTCCTTTTATTTACTTATTTGGTTTTTTATATTTTTAGTGATGACCTGCTTTCCAATTGTGACCTCTGCAGCCAACACAGCACACAGATGCCATCATGACGCCTTGATTTTTTTTTTTTTTCACTCACATCTTTTTGACAAAAATATTCTCTGGGGCTAAAAGCGTCCTTGCCTAGTCCTTGCTCAAGAGAGATTTATAGCTTGGAAAATCTGAGTGCAGTATCTGCAGCCATTTTTCAACCAAGAATGGAAAAAAAAAAGCAGTTCACACTTACAAGGCAATTTGGATTTATTTTTGGTTCTTTGATAATGTTGAGAGCCTTTGGAATGCTCCGTGCCATGGCTTCGCATGGAGGAAGAGTCCCAAGGTGAGAGTGGACAGAATCTGGAGCAAACATTTCAGAAAATGTTTAAGCATCTTCCTATGTATTTCTGTTGCAATGTTTGGGGTTTCCTATGGGGCATCAGTGGGACACGGTTCTATTTCGTTGAGTACATTCTGGTAGATACGCTGTGGTTCTCACTGGGGCACAAGAAAGAAATGTGTGTTAAGAAGTAAGTTTAAAACTCCATGTTAGGCCTGATGCTGAACTTAAATAGGAAGAAGTACGGGAATAGATTCTATTTTAGAAACATTGTTATCTTTTTGACTGTGAGGTTTTCAGTTGGTAAAAGTTAACTCATGTAAAATCAGTGGGCTGTAGTGTGACATCCCCACATGGGCCTAGACCAGCTTTGGTTCTGTCTAGACACAACTACCCTTTCTTGCTCATCCTCCCCTCTCCATTTCCCTTCTCTGACTTTGTCTCATCTTCCTGTAATACTCCCTCTTGGAAAAACTACTAACAGTTGAACTTTTTCTCAGACATCTGGGCAGTAGATGGCACTTTTATATCTGGATTCTTCTTGTGTTTAACCCTCTAATGAAAGTACTTTTCATGCCTCCCTTCAGTTAAACAGCCTAGTGTTGATTTTTTGAGTTACCATGTGGAGAACCAATTGATCACTACGTGCTTGAACTCTCTCTGAATCTGCTATGCATATGATGGTTACACTAAAATGGTGTAGTTTAAGCAAAATGATTTTAATACTGTTTTATAGCTTTATGCGAACTTATTGTGGATCAGATCTCTGTTCCTGTTTATAGCTAAATAATATTTCATTGTGCACATATGGCTCATTTTATTTTTCCTTTAGTTGATGGACATTTGGCTTGCATGAAATTTTTAGGCTTCATTTGAACAACACAGCTATGAATGTTTATATATGAGCCTTGGATACTCTGCTGGCTAGTTTTATGTCAACTTGACACAAGCTAGAGTTACCTCGGTTGAGAAAATGCCTCCATAAGATCTGGCTGTAAGGCATTTTCTTAATTAGTGATTGACGGATGAGGGCCCAACCCATTGTGGTTTCTGAGCTGGTGGTCCTGGGTTCTATAAGAAAGCAGGCTGGGAGGCTGGAGAGGTGGCTCAGCAGTTAAGAGCACTGACTGCTCTTCTAAAGGTCCTGAGTTCAATTCCCAGCAACTGCCTGGTGGCTCACAACTATCTTCTGGTGTGTCTGAAGATAGCGACATTATATTAGTAAATTAATTAATTAATATATTTTTTAAAAAAGGAATGCTTTAAAAAAAGCAAGCAAGCAAGCAAGCAAGCAAGCAAGCAAGCAAGCAAGCAAGCAAGCAAGCAAGCAAGCAGGCTGGGCAAGCCACGGGCAAGTCAGGAAGCTTCATTTCTCCATGCCCTCTGCATCAGCTCCTGCCTCCAGGTCTTGCCCTGCCTTGACTTCCCTCAGTGATGGGTTGTCACCTGTAAGTGTAAGCTGAAGTAGATGATGTACACATGTGGCAGTCAGAGGACAACGAGCAGAGTCAGTTCTCCTTCTCAACAATATAGTTCACCAGGTACCAGTTTCATGTCCCGGCTTGTCAGCAAGTACCTTTACCCACTGAGCCATCTTGCTGGCCCCCTCTTCAGGCTTTAGCCATTTCTGTTTTGACACTGTTCATGCACAGATCTCCTAAATGCCCAATTTACTTTGGGGGATTAGCTTTTGAATCGAAAAGCAATTATCCCATTCATAAAGCTTTCTCAATAAATATCCCATTCAAATCTTTTAAGCAAAAATGATTTCTGTGCCTGCCTAGTTGAATACACAATGTTAATTCCTTGAGTCTTCATGGGGAGAACCAAACATTCACCAAATAATTGATTACTCCCTGAACCTGCTGTGTATGTGATGGTAATAATAATTTTAAGAAAAGTTTCTTTTAAGCAAAAGTCTTTTTAATAACATGTATACAGTGTTTCAAGAGCGTTTCTGAAGTGAACATCAGCTAAGTGGGAGAAGATGTCCTACATGCATCCTAAGGCTCAAATTTTCCCTTTTAGGCTTCAGAATACAAACGCCTTAGGCATTTGATGTTAACCTAAAATGGTTAAGTTGTATGAATGTTGGCCATGAGGATCCATTTCCTTCCTTTTTAGTAGAAAGATGATATTAGCTGGTGTAATTATATCCCTAGGTGGCATTAACCACAGGATTGAAGGGTAGGCTTCCTTCTGGCAAGCAAACCTCGAGTTTTGACTTGCTGCTTCTACAGCGCGGGTGGATAATCAGGCTACATGTGAAGGGTGGAATTAGAGTGTAAGGTTGCTGATCCGTATTCCACGAGCTGAGTATTCCCGTGCCAGCCCAGAAATATCTTACCAGTGCTGAAGTGTTCAGTTTTTCTGTGGCTTCTCCAGACCCTGTAAGTGATCCTGGAGGCAGATTCTAGTACATTCCATCGAAGGGTCTAATTATGGTTGTAATGGTTATGGAACATTTCAAGCAAAATCCCACATACCCCACCTATATCTTCTTGTTTTTCCTGAAAAGGTCAGCAGTTGGAGACAGCTTGGGCTAAGTCACTAAGAAATAAAGTCAGTAGGAAAAAAAAAAAAAAAACAAAAAAAAAACAGAGCATTGTGTTGCTTCTGAGCGAAGAACTCCAGTTGTCTTGTGCATTCTGACTGACGTGATTTGACATGCTCATTTTTTTTTTTGTCTTCGGGTTTTGAATAATTGCTTCTTGCAGAAAGCCTGTATTTTCTGTACTCTGTGGTTACCAAGCTGTACTTGACTTTAAAAAGAGTAAAAAAAAAAATGTATCCTTGTGAGAAATTGCTGCTTTGTGGAGTACAAATGAGAGGTTTCATGATCTTTGAAGCCAGGAAGGCCAATTCTGGCTCCGAAACCCTACTGCCAGAATGTCTCATGCTCTTTGTGGCTTTTTCTAAACTGAACTGTCCTTTAGTTGCCACAGAAAAGAAAAAACTAAAGGAGACAGGCTTTGGATAACAAGTTTTGGGGTTCAGAAAGCAGAGAATTCCCCACAACTCTTCAGCCCAGAAATAGAAGAGCAGAGTACTCTGGTTCTCCCAGGAATAAAGGTTCTCTCAACTAGGGGTCATTTTGTTTCCCAGGGGACACAGCAATGTCTGGAGACAATTTGTACTGTCACAAACAGAGGCCGTACAGTGATATTTAGCGGTGGTGGTCAGGGATACCGGAGCACATCCACAAAACCCAGGCTAGATCCCACTGCAAAGTACCCTGGGGCACCACACAGTTTGTTCACTAGCCAGCAGGTGCCAGGTTCCAGCTTCACAAGCCACAGAGGGCCAGAGAACTGGGAGGAGACCGGTATCACAGCCAGCAAAATGTTCTCTTGTTTGGCACTGCTCTTCTTGGCGCTGCTTTTAGGGTGCAGCACCATCAGAAACACAAAAGGCAAGCTTCTCCCCCGGTAGGAGAGGGCGTGGACCTAACCCATGGAAACCCCAGACTAGAGTCACCAGAGTGCATGTGGCAGCTGCTGCTCCTCCTCCGCCCCCCAGCAGGCAAGACACTGCAGGCCTGGGCTGATTTTCTTCCTGTCTTTGTCAAGTGTTTCATAAAGCTTGCCCCAGGTTAACTTTCTTCTTAGTGGTTAAAAAAAGTGTGTTTTGGGAGAGGAATGATCCCTTAAGCTTTTACCTTTCTTGGAAGAGCAAAGACTGTGTGGCAAACAGATTAGAATGTTGTCCAAAGTCACCAGAATCTCTACACTGTTTGGAATTGGGCTGACACGTGAGTGGGTTTTGACTTTCTTTAATGTCTGCAAGGGTGTCATGTCACTCACAACTGCCCCCCCTCCCGTGTGAGTGTGTGTGTGTTCAGGACAGATGACAGCCTTGGGGGGGGGGGGTCATTCCTCAGGGTCCTGTCTACCTCTTTAGTTTTTTATTCTCTCTGGCTTTGAATTTGTTGAGCGGGCTGGGCAGCTTGGCTGGCCAATGATCCCCAATGACCCATTAGCCTCTGCTTCCCCAGCACTGGGATCATAAATGTATGTACTATGATGCTCCTTTTAAAACACATGTTCTGGAGGTCAAACTTGGGCCTTCATGCTTGTAAGGCAAGCAGCTTCCCAACAGAGCCATCTCTATTGTCCAGCTCTCTAAGACAATTCCCCCCCTTCCCCATTGTCTACTGCTCATTTGCAGTCTTCCCTCTGTGTCTGAAGTCCCACCTGCTAAGATTCCCCACTGATCCCAAGGCAGGAGAAAGACACAAGAAATACCTTCATGCCAGCACGCTGGTGACTTTAGCTGATATCCCTTCTAAGGTTTGGTTTTTTTTTTTTTTGTTTGTTTGTTTGTTTTGTTTTTGTTTTGTTTTTTTAATTTAAAAAAATTGTCTTTTATTTTTTGTTTGGTTTTGGAGCCCACTTTTTTCCCCCCACACTGTAGTCCAGGTTGTTCTAGCACTCATAATATGGCCTAGGCTGGTCTTGAATATTCAGTGAGACGCCTGTGTTGGCCTCTGCTAGGATTACAGGCATAAATCACCACCATACCCAACCCCCCTTTCCTTATTTGTAATTGGTTGTTATTGTGTATATGTACATGATGTGTAGAGGGCGTGCTGTGCTGTACATATGGAGGTCAGACAACTCTTTGGAGTAAGTTCTCTCCTTCCACACTTACATGGGTTCCAGGGGATCAAACTCAAGATGCCAGGCTTGCTCAGCAAGTGCTTTTACCCACTGAGCCATATAGCTAGCCCCTTCTAATGACAGGTCTAGAGTGAGTGGCATAGACTCACAGGGTGATTTCTACCATGGCCATTTCAGAATTGATGTGGAGTGGTGGGGAAGGATGGGCTGGGCATCCTCATTCCCTTCATACCCCTATAGTGAGCCAGCCCTGAAGTGCTCTGCAGCAAATATCTGCCCACAGCCAATGGCTCAGTACCATGAATACAAGAAGGCAAATTAAGTGTTCTCTGAGGTCTGCCATCTTCTATTCATGTGACTGCATATTCCATTCTCAGAACAAACTTTTGAATGGACAATGGATATGTGTTGGAGGAGGGTCTTGTGCAATGTGTATTCAGATACTGATTTCTGTGCCCTGAGATCTAGTTACAGTCTGGACACAGGCATTGCCATGATCGTTGTGGTGTAAAGAATGCTCCCCAATTATCTCTAATTGGTGAATAAAATTGGTTGAACAGCCAATGACTGGGCAGAGGTGAGAGAAAAGCTGGACTTCTGATCATCCAAGGGAGAAGAGTAAGAGAAGAATCTGACAGGGTGAGGGTCCAGGTGAAGAAGGGCTGTGAAGTAGGTGGAGGAGGAAGAAGAAGGAGGAGGAGAAGAAGGAGGAAGAGAGGGAGGAGGAGGAGGAAGAGAATGAAGAGGATAAGAGGAAGAGGAAGAAGAAGAGAAGGAGGAAGAGGAGGAGGGGGAGGAAGAGGAGGAGGAGGAGGAAGAGAAGGAGAAGGAAGAGGAGGAGGAGGAAGAGGAGGAGGGGAGGAAGGGAAGGAAGAGGAGGAGGGGGAGGAAGAGGAGAAGGGGAGGAATAGGAGGAGAGGAGGAATAGGAGGAAGGGAGGAAGAGGAGGAGGGGGAGGAAAGGAAGGAAGAGGAGGAGGGGGAGGAATAGGAGGAAGGGAGGAATAGGAGGAAGGGAGGAAGAGGAGGAGGGGGAGGAAGAGAAAGAGGAGGAGGGGAGGAAGAGGAAGAGGGGAGAAAGAGGAGGAGAAGAGATAGAGGAAGAGGAGGAGAAGAGATGGAGGAAGAGGAGGAAGAGAGGAGGAGGAGAAGAGGAAGAAGAAAGAGGAGGAGGAAGAGGAAGCTGTCATGAGGTCATGCATGAGGAAGAGTTGCCAAGGGAGGTCTTCATGAAGTACAAACAGCTACAGCAGGGCAAGCCAAGGAGAAACTAAATGCAATTACTCAGGGCATGTGGCTAGGAAATAACTAGATAGCATAGAAGTTTGGAATATCTGCCCAGTTACTGTGCTTAAAGCTTGTTGAATAAACCAATAGGTGTCCATCTCAATTATCTGGGAAGTAGCCGGGTTAGGAAGAACTACTCCCTTTAAATTTCATCCTATAGATATGCTTTTGTTTGCAGATGGGGAGACACAGGTGCCAGAAATCCAATAACTTATCAAAGGTGATAGAATTCTATTACCTTTGTGATTTCTAGATTCTTCCATCTAGGAATTCAATGAAAGGTGTCTGAGCTGGAATTTCACCCCAACTCTACTGGAAAATTTTTGTCATTTTGGAAGAGAGAACAGCAGTTAAGGGATTGCCTCTATCAGATTGGCCTTCATGCAGGTCTGTGGAGACATTTTCTTGACCAGTGATTGACGTGGGATGGGCAGGTGATCTTGGGCTAAAACAGAAAGCAGGCTGAGCAAGCCACAAGGAGTAAACCACTGTGTAGCAATCCTCCATGGCTTCTGCTTTAGGTCTTGTTTCTAGGTTCCAGACCTGACTTCCTTTCATAATGGACTGTACCTGTAGGCTGAAATAAACCATTTGCCGCTTAAGGTGCTTACACCATGGTGTCTCACACAACAATAGAAAGCAAATTATCATACACACTTAATTAAGGTAAACGTGGATAATCTATGCACTTAACTTTCACATTCAGAGATACAAGCTGAGACATGTGCCCATTAAATCTTGGGGATCCTGATCCTTGGGGAATGGCAGAAGCTCTGTTCTTTCCCAGCACATCAAGGGGTGTCTCAAGCAGATGCATATTGCTTCATAAGCAATCATAATGTTCAAGGATAGTTTTCTATCTTGGAAACGAGAACCATCCATTAATACTTCGCTGAGGTGTTCAGCTGAAGAACTGGGAAGCCACTTCAATGCTGGAGGAGATCTGATCTGATTTTCTTTAGTAATGAAGGTCTTTCTAGCTGGGCATAGGGATGGCCTGGAACTGTCTCAGCTGGCCTGTGACACTGTCACACTGTAGCTAATGCAGATCAAAATGGGCCATAAGCACACAAGGTATACTAGATTTGGAAGAAGGTACAAAAACATAAAGTATTTCTATCACCACAGATCTCCTGCTTACAGTTTTGAATCTCAGAGCATTAAGAGGGAGAGGCATTGGAGTTTTGATGGCCTGAGTAGCAGCAAGAGTTCATTGTCCAACCTTCAAGCTACCCTCATCCCACTCCTTCCTGTTCCAGGGAGGAAACTGGCCACTGGAGAAAGCATCCACGGCACTTACCCAACACCAGACTGTGGTCTCACGTCATCTTTGCAAGGCAAGAGTATTCCCTCTCCCCACCAGGGACAAATGAGCTCTTCCATTCTGAACAGGTATCCTCAGTATTCTAATGGGCAGCTGGACTTAGGGGTTGTCTACTTTCCCTAGACCTGTCTTCCCTCTGGCCATCCAGCATGACTACTTAGAAGTTCTTCACTTCTGTGGCACTAACATTCTCCTTAGCCTGTCAACACAAACAACAGCTGTCAACAGCTGGGCAACTTTTCCAATGCCATTTCTGGGCACACTGAACCTTTCCAAATGGTATGTCCAGAGAAGCTGACTTCCCAACAATTCATTCTATACTATTGGCGGAGTCCAAAGATTTCCAGGTAGAGACCTCATGAGTGAGTATGTGGCTTGCCTTCAGGATCTAACTAAGTGACATCTGGAGCCTTCTGCATCCTGGGAACATGTGTGCTGGGCACAGCCCTTTGTCAATTGCTGTTTAGATGTTGGGTTTTGATGTTTATGCTGTTCTTGCTCAGGCCTCAACACTCTAAGTGGGAGAAGGAGTTTGTTTTAGCTTCTCAAACCACAACCTCTCGACGAACTCAACAGAAGTCCTCGAGTCCTGCTTCATACTCTTCATATCCCAGAACTCCTTCTGTCCAGGGACACCTGCCACCTCTTGTGCCCCCTGCTCTTAGAGGATACCAGCAAACTGGTTCTTCCCATTGCCTGTTCTCCTGTCTCTGTTGTCTTCTGCCATCCACTGTGTGGAATGAAGACAAACTCTCAGACAGTCTGCAAAGGAGGAGGCGGCCAGATTTTCTGTTTCCTCACTACGCATTGGACTCCATCTGTTCATATGCCCATGTCTACCTGGGTTCCTGAGCACACAGAGCATCAGGGTTCTGCATCTCACTCACATATTTCTTCTTTAGTTCATTTGCTCAGTGAGTAAGGAGTATCTGAGTTTTCATGCATCAGTGACAGTGACTTGCTCTCTGCCTCAGAGAGTCCTAAGCAACTACAGCAATTCCTTTGCTTGTTAGGAGCCTTGCTTCCGCCCCTAAGTAAAAATCTTAATAGAAAAACTAAATGACTATTGTGACTAAAAATGAATCAGTGCTGAACATGTTCCTGGCTTCTTACTGATAGCTCTGTCCTGTAAACATGCCTCTCCATGTGGGAAGCTTCCAAGTGGGGCAACTCTGCTCCAAGGCATCTAGAACCATCCAGGGGTTGCCATGATCAAGGCAATGGCACATGCCCAGTGCTGCCTAGTTGTTGAATGGGCACCAGCCATTTTCTGGCCAATCTTCCTGAATTTTTATCTCCTACATGCCTATGATCTGTGGATCTTTACCAAACTGTTACAAACTGTTTTCATGGGTTTGTTTCATTTGAAACTAGATGAGAAGACTTCCTTCTTCCTCCCCCTCCTCCCACTTCCCCCCACAACCTTTCTCCCTTCCCATGCCTATGAGAAGCCTTTGGACATTTTATATGCCTGACAAGTTTGGGATAATTAGAAAAGCAAACATTGTATTGGAGTGCCACCAAATTCTGCCCAATAGAAACTTAGCTTCTTCCCTTTAAAACAAGACTATTGTACAGATTAATATATATATTAAAGGTTTTATATGTATACATATACATATACAGACACAGACACACACACACACACACACACACACACACACACACACACACACACACATCCTTCCTAATGTTTTGATCAGGACAGGGTGCACTTGTGTTTGGTGAATTAGCATGATCCTGCAGTGGTCATAGGCATCTTGACTCTTGGCTATGGCTCTCACATGGCTCATAGGGATGTGGCTGTCTAGAACTCCCCATGCTTCTTTGGAGGGAATTTTCCCCATCCATAGTGCATAGATGCCATGGCCTCTTCTAGCGCATCTGGAGGAGACCTTTGGCTACAACAGGAGGCAGGCGGACCTACATTCTTCTGCAGTGCTCAGCAATCTCCATGAAGAGGCTAGCTGTGATCTTGAGTGCGACACCCAGAAAGACAATCTGCATCTACTATTTGCATGGTCCAGCCATGCTCCAGGTGGCTCCCATGGACTGAGGAAGACGGCAGATTCTGCTGGAGCTCCGGGATGTGACTGAAGGTCTTTTTAGCTGCCTGACACACCTCTCGGCAATAGACTACCCTTCCTTTTCCATCTCATTCTTTTTCACTGCCCAGACCTTGCTGTCTTTGGAACTTCTCAAAATGCTTCCAGTGCCAAGATACTAGACTGAGGAGGCTACGTGTCTTAGTGAGCAACATCAGGCTGTGGTTAAGTCCTATTTGCTGTATTACTTAATCCGATTTCACTGATTCATTGAGACAGATGCTGTTATGTCCACTTACCGTGTAAGAAACTGAGACTCAGCTCTGTTTATCAGGGACATTAGGATTTTACCCACACCAGCTTTCTAAAGCTTGACTCAAAAGCCGATGGTCACTGTAAATAATGATGCAGAGAAAATATTTAATCTACAGAGAAACCCAAATGCTTCAGTAGCACAGAAGCACAATTTATTGCTAGCCGATTGATATATTAGTTACAAATCAGATTACAGTTTCCATAAAGCTTGTCCTAAAGAGGCTCTGTGTGGCAGTGATGTGAGCAGACTATAAATTATTTGAGTGCTTGAGAGTTACTAAACTACTTGTCACTAAAAGAAATTACTTATTCAGATGTTCTTCAACTGCAGACTGGCTGTTTCCCAGAACTACTGAGAGTTAGCACTTAACATCACTGGCTAGCTCATTGGGCCACAGAAACAGTTTGACTTGCCAATAGGTTTAGCTTCCTCCTAGATCCATCTATCAAAGCTTATGGTAGCTTCAACTCTGTGGTAGTTTGAATAAAAATGGTCCCCATAGGCTCATAGGGAGTGGCACTATTAGGAAGTGTGGCCTTGCTAAAGTAGGTGTGGCCTCATTGCAGGAATTACATCACTGGGGTAAGGCTTTGAGGTTTCAGATGCTCAAGCCAGGCTCAGTATTATTCTCTCTTCCAGCTGCCTATGGGTCTGGATGTAGAACTCCCAGCTACCTCTCCAGCACCATGTCTGCCTGTGCATTGTCATTTTTCCTGCTATAACAATAATGAACTAACCCTCTGATGTGAGCAAGTCTCAATGAAATGCTTTCTTTGATAACATTTGCCACAGTCATGATGTTTCATTACAGCAATAGAAACCCTAAGACAGAAGTTGGTACCAGGGACTTGGGTGTTTCTGGGATAGGCCTGACTGTGTTTTTGTTTGGGGGAATATAGATTTTTAGATTAGGAAAGCAGTTGAATACTTTAATCTGGGGCTCAGTGGTTTATAATAGGATGTGGAGGACAGTGGTGCTGAAGGTAATTTGAACTGTGTGTGGACCCTGGCTCAAGAGGTTTCAGAAAAGGAGAATTTTAGTATGTGGCATAGAGATAGTTCTTGTGATATTTTGAGGAAGAATGTGGCTGCTTTTTGCTCTTGTCTGAAGAGTCTGCCTGAGGCTAAGGTGAAGAGTTTTGGCTTAACAGCTTTGACAGAGGAGATTTCAAAACAGTCTAGTGTTGACTAGTGGTTATTAGTGGCCAGTGTTATGCACATATACAACGAAAAGAAGCAAACTGAGAGTTCTACATCAAGATCATCAGGCAGCAGAAAGAGACACTGGGCCTGGCTTGAGCATTGGAAACCTCAAAGCCTAGCCCCAGTGACACACACACAACAAGACTACACCTCTTACTAGAGCCACCATCTGTGAGTCTATGGGGGCCATTTTCATCCAAACCACTACAAGCTGCCTCCATCAGAATTAATCTCCAATGCTTCATGCTTTATATCCTCTGAGACTTACTGAGCCATCATCTAGGTAGGATGTGTCTGGTACAGAATACATGCTCTGGGAATGTTTGCTGACTTCATGAGTGTGGTGCTTTGAATGAAAATGGACCCTACAGGCCCATAGGGAGTGGCACTATTAGGTATGACCTTGTTGGGGGAAGTACGTCACTTGGTAATAGGCTTAGAAGTTTCAGAAGATCGAGCCAGGCCAATGCCATTCTCTCTTCCTGACAACTGTGGATACAGATGTAGAATTCTCACCTATCCAGCACCATGTCTGCCTGCATCCAGTCATGTCTCCCACCATGATGACAATGGACTAAACCCTCAGAACTGCAAGCTAGTTCCAGTTAAATGCTTTCCTTTATAAGAGTTGCCATAGTCCTGATGTCTCCTCACAGCAATAGAAACCCTAACTCAGATAATGAACGATGTCCTTTCTCGTGGCAATAATCAAATGTATTAAATAAACGCATCTGAGACTACACAACTCAAAGTCTCTCGCCTTCATCCATACACAGACACAAGCTGTATGGCAGTGATTACACTGGCAAGTTCAATGCCTGTGTTCAGTCTTCTTGTGGCTCTTTCTCCACGCTTCCTCTTTGGTTAAATTCTTGAGCAAAACTGTCTTCTCTTCTTTAGTTGCCTTGTCAAATCTGTCTTGATCTATTTCATCTATCCCTTCTGGCCATCTCATACAGTCTGGGGTTCTTTCCAGTTCCTCTCTTGGCTACCTTTCTCCTTTCTATATGCCCTCCCACTCACATGACGTCTGTGGCTGCCTTCCAGGCAACGGCTCCTCCATCTGTCCATCTCTCTTCCGAGCTTTAGAGACACATGTCCAGTTTCTTACTGAATAGACTTGATAGGAAAGCCCTACAAAAGACATGGATTAATATGTATCTAACTGTGTGTGCATGTGCATGTAAATATACATGTAGTATATATGTGCACATATGAATATGTTTGGACTGTATTGTGTGTGCATGTAGATGTGTGTGAAAGCAACTCCATAATGAAGAAAATCTAACCCGCAGAGCCTGGGAAAGAGACTAAGTTACAATCAGGCCAGAGTTTAATTTGCTGTAAAGCCCATGGGAGAGTTTGTGTACTGTTGATCATGACCCTTTGGTAACAGTCACTACTCTGTTTAGGGACCTTGACTCCTTCACTGTTATCTACAGGATTGAGTTTGACCTTTTCATTCAGGGTCAAAGCTATTACCCCTATCTCCAAGCCCGGCTGTGGGCTCACCCATCCCCCACAGCCACACCTGGGCCCAGATGAGAAGTGGCCCCTAACTCTTGGGGGTGTCAGTTTTGTGACGCTCCTTTTGTCCCGTCCTTCAAATTCTTTGGCTTCTTTTATTTCCAGGTATCTGCTCTCTCCTTCCACAGCTCACAGTCCTGGGAACTTCCCCGAATTTTCCTGCTCAGAGGGTAGGTAGTTAAATGTGAGTTTCAGGTGAACCAGGTATATTTTTTGTGAGGGGTGATGTATGTGTGTATTTGCCATGTGTGTGCACCTGCACACACCCAGACATGCAGCCACCGAACCCAGGCGTTTGCATTAGGTGCCATCCTCTATCATTTTCTACTTCCTTGTTGGTTCTGAGTCTCCAGGCTGTGTCTGGAGCAGCATGATTCTCTTAGGCAAGCTCTAGGGATCTATCTGCTTCCTGGATCTCAGATTACAGACCCAGCTTCATGCACAGCTTTCTCTGTGAGTGCTAGAAATCCGAACTCAGGTCCTCACGCTCTTCCAGCAAGCACTTTACCCACTGAGCTGTCTGCCCAGCACCCAGCACATATGTTTCCAGTATATGTTCTCAGTACTGTAGTCACCGTCTCCCTCACATTCAAAATTAACTGAGAGTCCTGAATTTGTATTTGCTCTACCTGGTACCCTGACCCCTGATACTCCTTCTACCCCCATATTCCCCAAACACAGGGAACATGGGCCTCTTACATCATGCTTGTTTGCTGTTTCACCTCCTCTCCACTGCACCAGAATGTGTATCCCTGAGGCAAGGACTGTGAACACTCCCTCACCATTTCTCAACCAGACGCCATCTGGCAAACACTGTGCAGACATGGGGCTCCAGGCTAAGAAGACTAGGTTCCTACTCCAAGAGAGGAGTTGCAACCTGTGGACCTTGGCCAGACTCAGCCCTCACTCATCTTGAACATGTTGGTAGTTTGTATACTTGTCTAGTGGGGTCCACGCTACAATGGCAAAGTATGTGGCCTCTTGGCTCACAAAGCTTAATATATTATTTTCTCTCTGGCTCTTCAATAGAAAAAAAACCTTACCAACCTTTGGCCTTGCTGTCTAGAGAAGGAAGACAGACATAAACAAATACAAGTTCATTTATCTTTCATCTCCAGAGCCTCATATTGATCAGTGTGTGGTCTGGTAGCCCACGTATGGGAGCCACCTGGAGCCTTCACCAATTAATTGGCCTTGATTTCTAAAACTTGAGAATCTGCCTTTATTTTTATTTTTGAGACATGATAACGTAGCCCAGGCTGGCCTCCAGATTCCCATGTATGTGAGGCTAGCCTCAAACTTGGAATCCTCCTCACCCTAGTGCCAATATTGCACGCGTGCACCACCATCCCAGCGTGAGAGCCTGCCATTCACAAGGCTTTCAGGGACTTCCTTGAATCTATGTGTTAGCACCATTGGCTTCAGGGCCTACTATCCCACGAGTTTGTGGTCAACTTTGATTAAGGTTTGAACAGACAGAAAGAGTCCATTCTTGAACTACATCTTAATTCTGTCTTTAATTTTTAGTTTATGGTACCGTTACATGAAGTTACGGATTTAGCCTGTTGCCTTGAGAAAGTGGATTTTGCAAAGATTTTCTACTAACTCAGACACTGAGTTACTGGGCTTCTTCCTGTGGAAAAAATAGGTGCATCATTCCCTACTGTCCTACAAGGGATGTCTCAATCCTGAAGGAGGTGGCTGCCTCCCACCTGGGAGCTATGGACCAGAGCCATCCTTCACTGGACAGCATCTCCTACTTCAGAGTCCTTTGCCGGGAGCTGTCCTGGATTGTATCACTAACAGTCACATAGTCAAAATAAGCTAACTAGTCCCATCATGTCCCAAGCTCAGAAAATGGTCTGTCTTCCTGTGGTGGGACGTGACAGGCCGACAGAAAATAAATAAAAGCCAATCCAGCCCATTAGCGTTTGGAAGGCAAATGTTTCCTAGCAAAAATAAAGCCGGTGACTGTGTGGAGACAGATGTTGACACTCGCTACTCTTGTTAGCACACTTAAGAAAATAAATCCAAGATAAGAGAGGCCCAGGCATAGCTGGGACCCGTGTGTCGCCTGTTCTTCACAGAGAGAGTGAAATACTGAAATCATACTCCCGTATTTCCATTTAGACTTTCTTGGGAGAACGAAAGACTTGGGGGAAATGGGGTTTTAAAAACTTGGATTATCTGTCTAATTCATTACTCTAATAGTCTTTTCTAGCTCACAGAGATCCAGGTTTTCTGTGCTGTTGAAGAGCTGGCAAGGGTGAAAATGGTTGGAACTTTTCTCTCCATGGCAGGCGGTGAGCTCAGCCAGTACAGATTGCCTTCTTCAGTTTGTGTTGAGGTGCAGCTCCCTGTGGGGATTCAAATTTCCTGTGAGAAAAAGACACTGTCCTGTTCTGTTCTCCCCACTGGATGGATGAAACCATTACTGCTTCACACGATTATGTGGGTGTCTGTCAAGAAAGATTTTAATGAATTGATAAGGCACGGGGAATTTAGTTCTCGAGTGTTTAAGTAAATGAGAGTTGCTTTCTCTCTGACAAGTTTTTGGGAAGAAGAAAAACTTGAAAAAAAAAAAAAAAAAAAAACCCCAAGTACCTAGGTAGATCTGTGTTTTATAATCTCTGTGACTCACATTGTCCATGTTTGTTGTATCTACAGTACTCCCAGCCAGGCCCAATGGGGCTGGTTTATAATCCCAGCTACTCAGGAATGGAGGTAGGAAAATATCAAGATTCAAAGTGACTCTGAGCTACAGAATCAGTTCAGGGTCAGCCTAAGCAACCTAGGGAGATTCTTGCCTTAAAAATATAAAAGAAAAAACAAAAGCAACCCTCAAACCCCAACAACCTTCCCCCCCCCCCCGCCACACACACACACCACAAAACCAAAACAAGAAAATAAAGGAAACCAAAACCCCCAAACCAAAGAAGCAAAAATCCCAATGAAGGTGGGAGCTGGGGATCAAGCTGGTGGTAGAGTGCTACCCAGCAAGCCGGAGGTTCCAGGTTCAAGTCCCACTACCAAAACAGAGACCCCCTTCCAAGCAATCTGTGGAACACTTGCCTCTGCATGATCTTACTTGAGATTAAAACTCATCTATTCCTGGTTAATATATTTTCATATCCAGCAGCTCAGTATTTTTCCTTTAAATATATTTTTAATAACTTAATTAGTTCCATTTCCGTGTTTCTGTCATTTATAGAAACACACTGGGGAAAGAACTCTGAATTAAAAATTGTCTTCTTGGATTTTTTTTTTTTAGAAAGAGCTTTAGAATCAATTACTAATTGCGCCAGCATGGGGCTTATTAGCAGGTTAAAGTCTCGTGGTAGGTAAATCGTTAAAAAAGCCAAATGAATTTCATGTGCAAATCAAGTTTACCAAAGGGGGGGGGGAGTTCCTTATGTAACCATGCAGGGAAGGGCCAGATGCTGCTCTCCCGTTTAGGACATACACTGAATATGAAAAGCAGCCCTCGTTCCCATTCAGCTGTTTTGTGTTAATAAACTTCCATCCATCATAAATTACTGGGGAAGCCGGCCAGATGCTTGAAACCCACCCGCCTTGTGGTCCAGGTCACTCCTACTGGAGTTGCAATTTAGCTAACTTCACTACTACGGTAGCTTGATATAATTAAAGAGTGGAAAGGGTGTGCTTTTAACGCTGTTGGGTCATTAAAGGATTTTAGGGGACCCCGAATGTTTCTTCACTGCAGTAGAGAGGGAATAGCTTTTGTCCTTGCACAAAGAAGTGAATGCAGCACTTTTTAAAAAGTTTAAGCACCCAGAGATGTAATGGGACTCTCTGACATCAATTATGGAAATCAATAAAGAGCACCCCTCTGTTGGCCCTCTCCTGACAGAGGCAAAGGACATGGCAGAGTCAGCAAAGCAAAGCTTGCTAATCAAACTAACAAATTATACCAGAATTGCATTTTAAAAGATATTCTGAAAAAATGTTCTTACTGGTGCTGAAGTCTGTTTCTCAACCCGGTTTACTTACCTCATTCCTGAGAACAATAAAGGCTCAATAAAGGGTTTTACCTGCCTTACTGGTTTAAAATAACATACAGAGACTGCTTCACAAATCCTTCACCAGCTTAGTTCTGTGAGTAAAATAGAAAGCAAACAAGGGAAGGCAGGGGCTGACAGAGACTCTGTGAGTAGCTGAGTTGCTGGAATGCAAAAAATTATAAGGATGCCAGGATGTGTTTCAATGTACTGAGTGAATCAGAATATTCTAGAAGGACTTGCTTTCCTGACACTGGACCACTTCCATCATCCCTGGTCACTAGACCCCAAATTACCAAAGGACATTTTGGTTCAAAATACCCTGTGATGAGACTGTTTTGTCACAGAGAGCCATCCTGACACCTCCTTGGGTGTTCCCTAGCACACCTAGAAGTCCCAGACTCTCCTAGAGTCTTTCAACAATCCCTCTGGGTCCAGGAAAGGGAACGGGTGAAGATCTTCCACGTGCTGGGAGTGGGGGTGGTTTATTTAACTTTGGTTTTACTATTCAAGTGCTACAGCAGTTAACAGTCCAATTTAGAGACAAGTTCCATAAATCAAGACAATGGCCTTTAAACTCTCAACTACCTCTGTTCCTGTAACCAGGAGAGAATAGGGTACCAAATGGAACTGTTGAGTTCCTCTCAGGGAGCCCTTTGGGATGCATCATCAGCACCATACTGCGAGACTTCAAGGGTGGTGAACAGAAAGCCTTGGGTCATTCTGGATACGGCCTCATCATGTCCGATGCTGGGGTCCCTAGGTGACTTGTTTGCCCAGATCTGGGTAGGGCTTGAGAGGTAGGGTCAGTGGAGAGCAAACAAGGAAGGGGTGATAAGATTGCAAAATGACGACTGAAGCCCCAGGATGGAGAGGGCTCTGTATGTTCAAGGTTAAGGATAAATCATATGAGTTGGTCACTGGCTGACTTAGGGTTACTCTGGGCAGAGCTGTACATGAAGGAGTCAGGCATTCAGGTGAGTTCTGTTGTTTCTTATGAGCCCAGGAGGGGTACATACCATAAATCACGTCTGGCAGGCTGAAGAGTGCTCTGTGTGGAGATCTGGGAATGGTTGGGGCTGAAAACATCAGCTGGGTAGTGGACCAGCTTGGGTTAAAGAAGGAAATTTCATCCTGGAAGAACTCGTTCTAAAGCTCAGCATACCATAAGGACACCAATTCATGCAGGCTGTCACAAGGCAGAATGGCTGATTTAACAGAAAACCCTGATTTCCGACTTGATCCAATTAGCATTGCCTGGACGGTTGAAATCCGCTGGGGACTACAGGGTTCTAGCGAGGTGAGGGAAAGCTCTCATTTTGAGCTGTAAGTAAAGCAGATGTGGAGATTGTGAGCAGAGGCTGTCAGTCTGATCCTTGCTTGCATGAGAACAGCTCAGTGAAGATGTGGGAACTGATGAGAATTAAGTGGATGTCTGGTCCTAAATAGTCCTGATCCTCTTGCCCAATGTCCACTCTCACAAAAAAATGACTGAACCTTTAAACAGGTCTAGACATAGCACAACCTAAGGATATTCATCTTTGACTGAGTACCTACTGTGTGTCATTGCCAGACATGGAGGATAGACCTGAGAAAGAGGCCTTAAGAAGACCTCCTAGGCCACTAGTGAGCCAGGTCTTTGACCTACCTCCCTTAACCAGATTGTGGGACATGGCGGGTCCTTTAGCTGCGATCACAATTGATTCAGTGTCTTCAAACTTGTTCCTCCATCTGGAAATGCCTTTGAGCATAGCTGCACTGGTCCATCTTCCAGGACTCAGAAGGCAGTGGTCTCGTCTTCATCCTTTCCATCCAAATGTCTTCCTTACTGTCAGGATTTGTAATAGATGTCTGTCTAGTGTAGTGTATTGGTTAAGAGCTCAAGCTCTGGGGTGAGGCCATTTTAATTCTATTCTCTACCCCACCCCACTCCCTTGCTCTGTGTCTTAACTTTCAGCACCTAAGCTTTTTAACCAGAAAGAGGAATTGATAACGATGCTTGCCTTTTCATATCTGCATAATTAATTAGTATCTTAGCTTTTGAATTGCTTCCTTAACAAAACCTTATGACACCCATGAGCAGGGCAGAGGACATCAGTTTACAGAAACTATGGCAAAAGCTACAGTGGGTAAAAGAACTATATCCACTTGTGAAATACAACAGTTTATAGCTACAAAGCATGAGATTTTTGCCTGCTTCCAAAACACACAAAAATATTTCCAGAGTTGGGAAAGACAATTACCTTTAATGCTCACCAAACATGCACTGCAGTTTTTACACGGTCCACAGCACATATGTGAAAAATATTTGATTTCAGATGATTTTCACTTAATCCCCCAAAACCAGGCCATTTCTGGAATTTAATAATTTACCAGTTGAAGATAATGAGAGGAGACAGGGTAGTTAAGGCTTCTAAAACACAGCAGGTGTGAACAACGCTTAATGAACCGTATCTCATCTTACTTTTGATATTGAAAACTTGCAGTGATGAGTGGCTTAAAATAGAAGTCAGTCGTTAAAAGAGGGAAATACAGTAAAAGAAGTATATAAAGTTGTTGGTAGGAGATAATTAAAATACATAAGAAAGCACAGAATGACTTCGGTTATACATGAAACATGATGAAGCTGATGGGGACAGAAGTGAGGAGGGCAGGAGAGATGCCTCAAGGCTGAGGAGGGCAGGGGATGGTGTGTGGAGCCTTTGGGCAAGAGCATAGACTTAGGTACAATAGGGGTAGCAGGTCTGATGCTCAGTTGTGCTTCTCAGTAACAACGCCTCAGCAGTGCTGTATTAGATATATTTTAAACCATTCACAGCAAGATTTAAAAACCTGTTCTCACTAACAAAGAAATGATTAATTTCTGGGTTCATGGATATGCTGAATACACCAGTTTGGTGATGATATAACGTATGCATATATCAAAAATATGATATGATATGCATGTACCCCTAAACGTGCCTCATTATTTCATGTCATTGAAGAGTAAAATTAGAAAAAAAAAAGAGAAGACATAAGTTTAGAGTACACTGGAAGCAAGTTTTATGGTGGAAAGTGGTCATTTATTTCAGAGCTGAGTATTAATTGATATGGTTAGCTTATCATCTTGCAGTCACTGTGGTCCAGGGAGTCACATATTTCTGGTACTTTCAAGCAACCTGAAATTTCTTATGTTCTTAAGTGTCAACCATTAACTAATTAATTAACTTTAGTCTATATTTATTGTGAGTGTGTGCCAATGTGTGACTGTGCATGCATGCGTGTGTCCGTGTGTGTACATGTGTACATGTGTATACGTGTGTGTGTAGCTCAGGGAACAATTTAGGGAAGTTAATTTTCTCTTTCTACTATGCAGGTCCCAGAGAGCAGGTTTTCTAGGGCCCTGATCTGCTGAGCCATCTTGCCAGCTCTAATGTGAACATTTTGAATACTTTGTATTGTAATTCCTGAGTGATTTAGTAGACAGTGTATTCTCTTTGTCCTTAATTCTCTGAGAGTCAGCACCGTGGTCAGCCAGTGCTCTATTCAGTTAAAGTCTGGTTAATGAGTCACCATAAGCCCTCTGTGTAGACTCTGTATTTGGGGTCGGCACCCAATGGACACCATGAGAACATTAAAGCTCCTCTGAATAGAAATGAATTCTTCACTCAGAATTGTCTTAATTCAGTTTTTTACATTCATCATTCTAAACTCAGTTATTCTGATGACTTGGTAATGGTTAGTGGACATTGCCAGATGGTGTTCTGAACAAAGCTGTTGTTGCTGACACCAGATATAGATTAAACGGTGGTCGAGTGGTTAATATTTAGTAAATAAATATCAGCATTTGGCACAAAGAAACTGCAAGCCAGCATGGTGGCACAATGACATTTTCTAAGTGAATGTGCTGGATTTGGGCTCAGGCACTCTGACCCCCAAATTAATGGTCCTAGGCAACTGTACCACACTAACCTTGGGGTTGGTTGGACATTTTGATTGTGTGTATGTATGCGTGGGGACTAGATAAAAATGACTCGAGTATTCACAATATCTGACAATGGAATGTCTATCTCCAAGTGATCCATGCATGACTGAATGAATTTGTTTCTGTGGGTCAGACTTCTCAAAGGACTAAGATTCACCCTCTTACCTTCTGCTAGATGTATTAATTGTTTATTGAGAACTTTGGGTTAAGTCTTGCTGAAGTCAGAAGAGGTCACCAAATCTCCTAGAGCTGGAGTTACAGGCAGTTGTGAGCCTCCCACTGTAGATGCTGGGAACCAAATTCTGGTCCTCTGTAAAGGCAGCAAGTGTTCTTCACCATTGTGCCATCTCTCCAGCCCCTTGTATTTGTTTTCTGAACCATAGTCTCATGTAGCCCAGGTTAGTCTGGAACTTTCCATGTAGCTAAGGGTGATCCTAAGCTCTATATTGTCTCCCTTCATCTCCCAGGTGCCAGGATTATAACTGTGGACCACTATGCTTGTCTCCTGGTTATTTTTTTTCAAATACAGATATTTTTGAAGAAGAAACAACTTGTGAATTAGAAGTTCAAATGCTCCCAGATGGCTAGTCTGTGAATTGGAGTTCTTGTACCATGCAACACTTTCTGAGCCCCAGGTACCTTAAGCTACCTAAGACAGATACCTCTAAATTTATAAAATCGAGTCTTATTGTAACATTTTAAACCTTACTATAAAATAAAGTCAGGTATAAATTATTTAATTTGTATCATGGGCTATAAAACATAACACCAAGAGATTATTATAGATAATTTTTTTTCTCAAAAGTTGATTTGAAAACACAAGATATTATGCCTTGAGCCCATGGCCACATATAGCAAGCATTGCTCTTATAGAATAACAATCACTTTATTTATATTTCTTTGGGAGATCTAACATAGGGTTTTTATTGATATAGAAAATAGAACAGATCATAGCATAGAGTTTGATTAACTTACAAAGTGAAGATGCACACTGGCCTGACAGTTCCACCCACCACCCAGTAAAAGAATTATCTATATCTATATCTATATCTATATCTATATCTATATCTATATCTATATCTATATCTATATCTATATCTATATCTATATCTATATCTATCTATCTATCTATCTATCTATCTATCTATCTATCTATCTATAAAACCGTACCTCAGATCTCCTTAGGTAGGCTCTTGGATTAGTTATCCTTATTGGTATTATTTTAGCAAGTTTTATTTATTTATCGTGTGCATGTGTAGAGGGCAGAGGGCAACTTGCAGAAGTCAGTTCTTTCATTCACCATGTGAGTGCTGGGATTGAACTTAGGAAGTCAGGGTTGACAGCAAGTGTCTTTACCCACTGAGCTATCTCTCTGGCCCTACCTACCCTGCTTGCCTCTATATTAACTACTTTTAGTTACCTTTTGCACTTTCTATCATTGGATCTATAGCATATATACTCATTGATATATAGCTTTATCCTGATCGTGAAATTCATTCATGCAGTCGAGTATAGGAGTATCTTTTAATTTAGTACAGTATTCCATTTAGGGGCTTCAATATTCTATGCATGCTGATTAACATAGATGTGTATTACTTGTACATTTTCTACCTTCCTTTTTGAAGACAATATTGGTACTACAACATGCATCTTTGACAGTTATTATAAATCATATCTTATTTAACATATCAAAATAATATCATTAAAACATATAATCAACATACTATTACTAATGAAATAGTTAAAATAAGCAAATATTACTCCAGGCACCAAATGTTCATAGAAACACCAAGATTTAGATTTAATTCAATGTGTAATTGCAAATGGAGATTCACATTTCTAAATGATTCTAGAGATGCTTAAAAAGCTTTCCAATAATTAAGTCTAATGTCATATTTTAAATTTATATTAATGAAAACAGAATAATCAGGTTTTACTTTTCTTATCATCTAAAATGCTTGTGACTGGAGAGATGCCTCCGTGGTTAAGAGAGGTTACTACTCTTACAGAAGACTGGAATTTAATTCTCATCACTCACTTTGGGTAGGTGACTCACAACCACATGTAACACTAGCTCCTTTTGGAAGATTCAGTGTTCTGTTCTGACCTCTCTGGGCACTGTCTTGCACATGCAAACTCACACACATAAATACAGTTATAAAATACTTGTGACCAAACAGATTTCAGAATTCAAATCCTTTTTAGATGTTTCATTTTGTTCTTATTGTTTATTTGAGACGAGATTTGCTACACACACCAGGCTGGCCTTGAGCTCACTGTATAGCCCAGGCTGGCCTTGAAGTCACTGTGAAGCTCAGACTGGCCTTGACCTTGCTTCCTGCATACTAAGACTACAGTTGTGTGCCTTCATGTTGGCCAAGATTTTTCATATATTTACACATATGTAGTGACATATCTTACAAACAGGACTCGAAGACCTTCTAGGATGAAATTTAAATGAGTACTGTCCCTTCTCCAAACAATTCTAGGATTTGAACATGTGCCTTTTTGTTACCCCTGCCCCTTCCTACTGTGGTCATGCCTCCCCACTTCCCCTTTCCCCACTATTTAGGACCGTTCTCATCTGCCTGAGAGCAGAATGAGCAGAGCATGACTGGCTTTCTATAGTATTTTCTTCAGCTTTATGATGAATTTTCTTGTGTTTTGTTTTTCTAGGACAGTCTTTGTTTTGCCTTCAGTTTTGATTTTAGTTTCCATATCTCTTTTATTAAGGTATAAGCTACATCCAATAAAATGTGCAAATATAAAGTTTATAGCTTGATTCACTTTTACAGACATACACACCTTGTTTAATCACAACTCAGATTAAGATATAGAACATTCTTAGCATTCCAATGTTGGTTTTTTTTTTTTTTTTTTTTTTTTTTTTTTTTTTTTTTTTTTTTTCTTGTATGCTCCAAGTTGTTTCCCCAGAGGTAGGCATGAAGCCTGACCTCTGGACTGTTAGGATAAAAGTGTCACCTCTTTTTCTTTTTTAAAATCCGTAGTAAAAGAGTCCTGCATTGGAATCTATTTCATGTCTATCTCTTGGGAGTTAACCCTGTGTCTGTTAGTGTCCTCTGGGTTGTTGTGCAAAGTAGTAGCTTGCTTTTATTGCTTTATATTGTTTTATGGTATGACATTACCAAGATGTCTCTGTTACAGCTCTGATGGTCAATTGAGTCGTTTGCACTTGGAAGCATTTGTAAATAGTGCTTCTGTTGGTATTGCTGGTGACTTTGGAGGACATAGTGCAATTCTTTGCTGTGTATGCTTGAGAATAAACCTGCTGGGTCATTGTGTGTCTGTATCCTTAACTTCACTGGCATGGTGGAGTAATGTCGTTTATAGTTAGAGTGTCTTGCATCTGGCCATCAGGGCCCCACATCTTCAGCAGGGCTTGACATGGTTCTTTTACATTTTAGTCATTCTGGCCCATGTATGTGGGGTCTCACTGTGGTTTTAATTTAGTGTTTCTGTGATGATCTATAATATTTTGCAACAGTCCATATGCTTATTTGCATGCTTGTGAGTGTCTGTGATGCCTTTGGCCTAGTTGAAAAGCTGGATTGTGACTGTTTCTTGGTGCCTTGTAGGAGATTCTGAGCAGAAGGCCTTTGCTAAATCCCTGTATCAGTTATTTTTCTCAAAATGCCTGGCAAAAAGCCGGGTTAGGAATGCAGGGCTTATTTTGTCTCACAGGTCATGGTTATAGTCCACCATTGTAGGGAACTCGTGGCTGCAGGAGCATGAGGCAGCTTGGCACATCGCATCTACAGTCAGCAGAGAGAGATGGATGCTGGTGCTAGACTGACTGGGCATGTACCAACCATGCTTAGGTGGGTCTTTCCACCTTAGCTAACCATACCTGGAAACTCTCAGACCTAAACGTTCTAAACGTTTGTTTCCTGGATAATTCTAGATCTATCCATTTTACAAACAGCCATGTGCTAGTTTATTCCCTTTTGTTTTTTGAGACAGGGTCTCTCTGTTATAGATAGGTTCCCGCTGCCCACATCATAGTCCCCCACTGAGGGAAGTTCAGGGCAGGCTATCAAGGCAGAAATCTGGAGGTGGGAACTCAGGCATAGATTGTGGAGGAATGCTATGTACCAGTTTGTTCTCCATGGCTTTCTCAGCTTGCTTTCTTATACATCCCAGGACCACCAGCCCAGAGGTGGAACAACCCACAGTGGGATAGATATCCTTCCCCTAGCCATCAACCATTAAAAGGGAGAAAGAAAGAAAGAAAGAAAGAAAGAAAGAAAGAAAGAAAGAAAGAAAGAAAGCAAGCCACATAGGCTTGCTTACAGGCCAGTCTGATGGAGTCATTTCTCTCACAAGGTTCTTTTCCCAAATGACACTAGATTGTGTCAATTCGACAAGAAAAAAACCCAACTGTTGCTGGTCGTGAGCATCATCAATATATACATCACAAATCTCCTCATCCCAAGTGTTGCCTTTTTCCTCGGCATCTTACTTTGATGCAGGGAAGCTACTCATTTTGATGAAGTCCAGTAGTCAATCTTTAATTTATGATTTGTTTTAATGACCTGTCTAAGAAACGTGTACTACTCCTAAGCCGTAAGATATTATTCTGTCTTGGTGAGGAAGCATTGCTGTTTTATCTTTTATGTTAGCTATGAGGCCCATCTGAAATTAAATTTTCATAAGGCATGTAGTCCATTTCCCCATGTGATTGTCCAGCTGATGAAATTTGTTGAGAACAACAGCCTTTTCTGTTGTACTTCAGTAGTATTTCTGTCATAGGTCAAGTGATCACATGTACGTGTGTCTGATACACAGATACAGTGCCCTGGTCTGTTCTATACTGGCAGCCATTGTCATAGGTCAAGTGTTCACATGTACGTGTGTCTGATACATGGATACAGTGCCCTGGTCTGTTCTATACTGGCAGCCATCTTCCCTTTGAGCAATGCATTCTATAGTAAGTGCATAACTTTAAGATAAACCTTGATTAATTGATTTCTATTGATTATTAATTAATTTATTCGACTATCATATTAATACCATGAAAATGGTTACTGGAATTCTATTTTTGTTCACACTGTATCTACAGACTATTTTGAAACACATGCGCACACACATACACATATATGTATGCATATTTGAGCTGACATCTGAACTCTACAATGTCTCCCACTTAGTATTTCTTCATTAACCAATGGATTGATTAGTTTTTGAGGCAATCTTGCTATGTAGCTCAGCATTATACCCAGTCTCTAGACCCCAAGTTTTGAGATTTTAAGGGTGTGTCACTAAACCTGACAAGTCTCACAATTTGTGAAGATGCTTACACCTTTTGTTATTAAACTCTTCTGTAATTTCTCTTAATAACATAGTTTTATGTAGAGTTCTAGCATATTTTAAATTTTATGTTGAAGCATTTGATAGGGGCAAGTTGTGTATTTTAAGATAGCTTCAAACTCACCATATAAATGAGGATGACCTTGGACCTCTGATCTTCCTACCTTTCCCTCCCAAGTGCTAGGATTGTAGACAAGCAGCCCAGCACCTGGTTTAATACTTTAAATTTTATGGCTTATTTAAGCTTGACTTTTGTAGGATATTTTACTGCATATGAAATTTGAGTGTGGCCATTTCTTCCTCCACAGTGAAGATTCTATTCCAATTTTTTGGTTTTCCTTTATTTATTTTAGGATGTCAGCTGTCTGTTTGTCTTGCTTTCCTCCCCACTCCTAAAAGGATAATGCACTATTTTTCATTTTATTATTTTTCTTAATTTTTTTCTCCTTGACTTTTGTTATACTGATTTTATTGTCATGTACCCTGTGTCCTTTTTTTCATCTTTCATTCATTTCATTTTTGATTCATAGTATTTCTTGAACTTTGGTTTGAATATAATTTTTTTTTTTGGTTTTGAGAATCTTTGGCTAATTGTCTGTTTAAATCTTAATTCTGATTTCCTTCATTTTCCCTCCGTTTCTGAGATACCAATACCTCAGACCCAAAAAAACTCCAGTTCTCCTGCATTTCATGGTGTTTTCTGTACTTTACAATCCCTTTCTGTTTTACTCAGCCTTGTCTCTTTTCTACAGTGGCTTTTCCTATTCTAACTCCCCTTTCAGCCGCGTCCACTCTTCTGTTAAAGTTATCTACTGAGTTTTTACCTTTCATGATTTTTTAAAATAATTTCTACTTTTGAAAATGTATACTCCGGCTCAATATTTTTGGGAATACATTATAGTTATTTTAAAGAATTTGCCTAGCATCTAAGACAGAGATAATTCTCTGGGTTGGTTCTGCTTCTTGGTGTGATTAGCTTTATACAATTATGTTGCACTGTATGCTAAGTAACTTTGCCCCAAGGAAGACAGCCTATCACTGGGAAAGCAGCAGAAGGGTGGAATACTTCAGTGTAGTCAGGATATCACCCTCGTCTGCTTTTCTTTCCTTCTTTCCTTCTTTCCTTCTTTCCTTCTTTCCTTCTTTCCTTCTTTCCTTCTTCCCTTCTTTCCTTCCTTCCTTCCTTCCTTCCTTCCTTCCTTCCTTCCTTCCTTCCTTCCTATGATGTCATTCCTTTTACAGCCTTTCAATGAGCACATAAAATGTTTTCTAAATTCCTATTCTTTAGTAGGATGAAGACTTGGTCCTCCTCTTCTCATCACTTTGAGATTATAGGAAAAATTCTCTCACCCTTGCCCCTCTCTGATGGCTTCTTAATTCTTTTCTGTACAACTTATCCAGAAAATAATTCTAAGGAAGATTGTTTGGGGACGAGCCCTTTCATCTGCACCTCGATTCTCTCTGAGATCTTGCTTTTCAAACCTTGTTTTTGGGACACAGGATCTCATTATATAGCATAGGCTGGCCTTGAATGTGAAATCTTTTCATCTCGGCCTCCTGAGTGCTGGGATTATAGATGTGCAACACCACCCCAGGCTCCCTGGCTGTCTTCACAGCTCTGAATCTCAAGCTCTGTCTCCCCAGAGACAGACTTGCCTAACTCTCCTGGCTCTTCTGCCTCTTAACAGTCTCCTTCTTTACTGTTCCTGTGTTTCTTGCCCCATGCCCCCAAATGGCAAACATCCCCAAGTGAAAGAGTTGGAGATAATTTGGCTCTTCTGAGGACTTCCCATTCCTTTGTAATGTGACTTATCATCTTGGTTGCTATGACATTTCTCAGATGCCGTTAAATAAGTAGTTTCATATGTCAACGTTTCCAGCAGATGCTCCTAATGAGTTGGAAGCTTCAGCCATCTTTAAAATTTAACAAACACATGCTGCATTCTCCAACAAGCCAAAGTCAGACTCATAAGTAATGAGATATAAAATCATTTTTCATAAAACTAGGACAACCTACGACTACCTTCATAGTGTTCCTGTTCGTTCTGATTCCTTCTGCTGCCTTCATGTAAAACCATGTTAAGAATAAAATCTGATTGGGGATGGTGAAGCGGGCTGCTCTTGCAGAGGACTCAGGTTCAATTCCTTACACCTACGTGGCAGTTTACAACTGCCTGTAACTCCAGTTCTAGGACATCTGATGCCCTCTTCTGGCCTGTGTGAAGTAGTGAACAAATATCCATGCAGGCAAAACCCCCAGATGCTTACACACACACACACACACACACACACACACACACACACACACACTGAAGATTAAAATGGCCCTTAACTGTTGTGTGGATGAAAGGCCCCCAGCATCTGAGAACATCATTGATAAGTCTGAAAGGGGGCATCTGCTAAAGGCAAATGCCTTCTGAACAAGATAGACATTCCTCCTAAGTGTCTGCTCTTGACAGTTGAGACAGTTTGAGCCCCCTTTCAGACTTATCATCATATGAGAACATATGGTTTAATTGCTGGCTTCAGGAAGAATTCATCTGTATCATAATTTCACCATATGCAAGTACTCTGCATAGACTGCATAGACTCTGATGAAGGTATAGGCTGATGGGAGCTCCACTACCCAGTGTCAGCATTATCTTCCTATTTGCAGCATACATATCTTGGTGACCCAGCAGGTTGACAGGTGTCGATCATTTCTGCATTCATGAATCTGAGGGCTCTATTCTAAGCAGATAGGACTTAAAAACTGTCAAGAGCAGACACTTAGGAGGAATGCCTATCTTGTTCAGAAGGCATTTGCCTTTAGCAGATGCCCCCTTTCAGACTTATCAAAGGGGGAGAGTGCCTTCCTTCTCTGGATAAGGATTGTTCTTTAACCAGATGTGTTTAGGTGCTCTGAGAGGCTTATACAAAATCTAAAACATTCCCCCACTGCATCTCCAGCTAAGACTTCTCACCAGTCAAAGCAGTGTGTGACTAAGAAAGACATTTTCCTAGGAAGGTCTTAGTGTGATTTCCCATGTGCAGCTATATGGGGGAGGGGACCCAGGAGGGCTTCATGGATGGAGGGGTCTCACTGACCCTTGTTCTTAGCAGTTCAAACGTAGTCACTGTATTTGTAGTTGAGAAGAGTGGCTGGCTCAGTCTCATCATTCCTGATGGATTTATTTTCTCTTGCTTTGGTTTTGTGGTCTGTCTGAGCAAGTTTTACTTTAGAATTATGTAGTTCATTTTCAGGAGAGTCCATCTTTAGTGCAAAATGGATGTTCTGGGATGTCTCTTAAGGCCTTGAGCTCTTACCTGCCAGCATGTCCCTGCATCTCACCCCAGCTGCTTCTTGGGTGCTCAGCAGCTGTCAGAGGACGAATGGAAAAATAGGCAGAGAGAGAGGACCAAAGGCGCTATTGCCCAGAGCCTTGAAAGGGTTTCAGTGAATTTGTGGCATTGAGAGAAAATTCTTTTTAATCATTTCCTCTCGTTTGCTCACTGGCTCCATGAATTTTTCCAGAAGGCAATGGCCCAGAACTTTATGGAAACCAAATGATATGTTACATGAGAGAAATGAAAGATAATTGATTCAGAATATTAATCCCTCTCCTCTGTGTAGTTCAGGAGAGAGGGTTCTCCCACTGTCCTTGGAATCCAAAGGAGGTTTTTATGTAAGGCTGATGTTAATTTGTCAAGTTGTGTAGCCTTAAAATAGTTCTTATAATAGGTTAGGGCTCCAGCAAGGAGGAATGCTGGCTTTGAAGAGAAAGCAACAAGCAGAACCCAAAGGAGGCAGAAACCAGAGGGCTCCAAACTTTAGACCGCCTTCTCCATGTTCTAGACAGGAGGGTCCAGCCTTTTCATGTTGTACATGACATTGTCATCTGCAAATATGCTGGGCCATATTCATAGCAATTCTGAGACTCACAAGACCCGTGGGTCTCCAAGGTGGACATGTCTGGACTAGCACACTATCAGGCTCAATGCAGGAATTCTCATCATTCAGCTGAACTGACTGTTGGAATTGAATAGTATTCTAAGTATGATTATAGGCTCTTACACACCTTACCTGCCTGAGAGTGATGTCTCATGGCCCTCTTTACTAGTCTGTGGAGCAAGGGACACACAGGAAATTTACATAATACATTCCACCCTCTACCCTTGGGTTTAGACAACTTTTCAAGAAGTTTTGGGAGCAAGGTAAAGAAAAAAAAAAAGCTGAGTATAGAGGGAGGGCCTATGGCAATGGGCAGGAGTGTACCTAGAGAGCTGGTTGGTGTTAGAGAGTAGTGCCCCCTGCTGGAGGGAGGTCTCCAGACTCTGCATATGGTGGTTCATCTGGTTCAGAGGCAATTCTTATCTTTGGGCCATTCAACATTTTTTTTTTTTTTTACCTAGCATAATATTTTTATCAATTGGGTATTTTACATCATGTACCCCAATCACACTCACTTCCCAGTCCTCCCAGGTCCACCCCACCTTTTGTGACCTCCCCAAAATAACGATAAGAAAAAAGCCAGTTCAATTTGGGTTGTCCATTTCAAACTCCCAGCGGCCTGCCCCTTAAAGAAAACTGAGTGTCCACGTCCCGTGTTGCTCTAGAGGTCATGTTGATGTCCTTGGCCTGTGCTCTGCTGAGGACTATGATGTCATTCACTGTTTTGACTAATGTTCAGAGAACACTAATGGCCTCTGAGGAGTAGGGATGTCCAGAGCTACTCTATAAGGGGCCACCTAGTAGCCATGCCAGCTCTGTTGTGACAGTTCTGAAGTAGCCATAGACAATACATAATAAACAAGAGTGGCTGTACTCAGATATTTGTTTAACTTTTAGAGGTGAGCATATCAGCTCAACTTACCACAAAATATTATTCTCTCTTGGATTTTTCTTCCCAACCACTTAAAAATGTAAAACTCATTTCTAAGTCACAGGCTATACAAAAGGTGGTGGTGAGTGGGTGTGGCCTGAGGATATACTTTGTCTTCTTCAGAGCACAGACAGTGGGGTTTGGAGGGCTTCCTGCTGTAGTTAATGATAGGACATAAGAATCATGAGCAACTTAAATAATGGACCGAGTTTAATAAGATACAATAGGATGGACGTACTGGTTCAGCAATTACTTGTGGGCATCCATTTATTCCCACCGATGGCAGTGAACAGTCAATCCTATATTTGAGCTTCTGCCCCTGGCAGCTTACGTTGGTCTGTACTCTCAACACAGCCTAAGTCAAACAGCTTAGTCTAGGTCTAGGAGCTGAGTACCTCTTGCCTTCAAGGACATAGATACAACTCTGCTTTTAGGTTCAGGGAACAAAACCCTACAAATACAGAGGAAGGGCCATATTGGGTTCAGGGTCTTTGTGGACTCAGTATGAGTTTGTAGTATGTGGCAGCTGAATTAAAGATGGCACCCCTGTAAGTTAGGATAACTTACAGAAATAAAGGATTCCAAGGAAATTCTGTAGTCTTCCATTTCTTCCCTGGACTAGGCAGGCTCTGCCTTAGGAATGAGTCAGTCCCTCCTCTAAAACCCATGCATCACCCAGGGTTTTCTTTGCATTGCATGAGAGGGAGGGGTGGTTTCTCAGAGATACTGTAACAACTCAGGCTGGTTTGCTATCAGAGACCATTCGTAAGCTTATGATGCTATGGTAGAATCGAGAGGACAAAGCCGATTCATGGAGGTTTGAAAGAGCATGTGGGTTGCAGAACCACAGAAGGCTCCAAAAGCATCAGGCTGTGGCTAGATGAAAGGCGCTAATAGAAGAGTCCTGTCCCTGGACCATAGATACTGACAGCAGAACACAAAGCATTCTGGTACAAAGGGTGGGTACTGGGATGTTTTGGGAAATTCTTATTTTGTGATGAGAACTCTTGAGATGCCTGTATTATTCACTAATGGGATTATTCATTATTTGGGAGTTGCTTATACCCATGGTACAGAGGACAATGTTTATGACTGTGACCTTGAGTCACTAAATGTGCCACCAAAGAACAAATCATGTTATTATTGTCCTGGCACAAAGTGTATGCTGCTGTGTTCCGATTGTTTCAAAGCCAAACCATTGATATACATGTAACTTTCTATTGAGGGGAATATTGTATTACATTGAGTCTCCAGCCAACTTAGGCAAATGGATGGCATTCTCCTTCTCATATGGCTGTGGAGTGACTGGGAGAATAAGTAAAGGTGGCATCTTTTTCCCCCGGAACATCTGTGATTCATTTCATACCCTCATCTTCTAAAGGGATCAACAAAGTATGTGATTAAACCTCAGCCATCAGAGACCTGGTGTATCTGACCAGCTCATAGACACGCGCCTCTCTCCACGTCAGCGCTTTTGAAATCGTGTTATCTTTCAACAAACTGTGTAGCCATTGGTCTCTAGTCATCCCCTCTCCCTCCCTCTCATTTTTCCATTCTTCTTTTCTTATAAAAATTTCCCGTTACTAGTATTTCACATTTTATGAAACTTAGCAGCCATATGGCACAGCTCAATATACTGGTTGATGATAAACCACACATATGACAGTTGTCTTGTAAGTTTACCACAAAGCCAGAAAATTCCTATTGCCTAGTGATATTGTAGTCAATAGGCCTTCATATCCTAGCTCACGATTCAAGAGCTTGTGGTAGTGTTGGCGTCAGCAAACCCACTGTGCTGGCAGTTGGATAAAAGGGGCATAATTATTTAGAATATACTTGACAGGGGTAGTGGGCCACTGTGGTCCCGGGTTATCTACTAATTATACCATCCTTTTATTACTTTAGAGAAGATTTCTACTAATAAAAAATTCATTATGGGGCTGAAGAGATAGGTAGCTAAGAGAATATATGCTCTTGAAGAGGACCCCAGTTTGGTCCCCAGCACCCACACAGTGGCTTACAATTGTTTGTTACTGCAGTTCTAGGTGACCCAACACTTTCTTCTAGCCTCTGTAAACACCACACATTTGCGGTGCACACAAACTCATACAGGCAAACACCCATACACACAGATTATATTAACAAACAAATCTTTAAAAACCATTTACTGTAAAAGTGGGTGCTGTGGGAATGTAGGAGCGTCTTGACGATTCTCATGGACTTGATTTGATCTTTTGTTGTTTGGTTTGCCATAGTCCCTGGAACAACACATATATAAATAAATTTATGCACATATATGGGCATATGTAGAAGGCAGGGAGTTAAACAAATAGTTACACCATTCCCTGATAAAAATTGTGAGCTAGGAAAAGTATATGTGTGAGTGTGTGTGTGTGTGTGCACGCTATTCATCATTATAGCCTATATGCACATTATCCGGGCCATCTAGGACTTTACTATGGATGCTCATACAATACAGAAATTGCCAAATGATTCATTTCTCAGAATTTTTTCCTGTAGCTATATTTTAAAGTGAACCATTCTTTGTGTGTGTATATATTTCTGTCTTCTTGTCTCTGATTCGCTCTGTCTATATCTTTCTCTCTATCCCTCTCTGTCTCTCTCTGTCTTTCTGTCTGTGTCTGTCTCTCTGTCTTTCTGTCTCTGTCTCTCTCTGTTTCTTTTTCTGTCTCTATCTCTCTGTCTCTGTCTGTCTGTCTCTCTTTTGTGCTGAGGATGGAGCCCAGGCTTTACACATGCCAGGAAAGTCTTCCAACACTGCCCTTCATTCCTACCTTACCATTCTAAGCCTTCACAGTGACCCATTTAGATGGCTTGGGGGCAGGAGTAGATGCAAGTTCAACCGCCCCCTTCTGGTCCAAGTCAAAATGATGATATTCTTTTACATAGAGATTGGTTTTCCATCTTATATAAAAACATGATTAAGAGTGCCTTTATTTTTATTTTCTCAGGACAAACTCTCTAAAAGTAACAGCATGTGAAGTTGTGCAGATCCAACCTGTAGAAGAGACTCCATGTTCATTCAAGCTAGGCTGCTGACAGAAGCTCTCTGTAGGGAACCCAGCATTGCTGCTCCAAAAGAGAGGGAGCTCATCTGAGTGTACCTTTGCCTTTTCTCTTGTGGTGCAACCTCCAAGTCCCAGGCTTTGACTGGCATACTTCCTTGCAATAGATGCTAGAGCCCTGATGTAAGTCTATTTGTATTTTGATCAAGCATTTGTTTGTTTCCGTTACCAACTCAGACTCACTAAAGTTGAGTTCCTAGCTACTCTGTCAGTGTAGGCCAGGAGGTTTCCTGGCTTGTTGCTAAGAGGGTTAGCCTGCACTGGGTCTAGGATTGGCGGGACCCCCATCCCTCTCCTTCCCTCCCTAGGAAGGGGCACTGCACATCTTACTCCTCACATATCTCCCTTGTGGCTCTCATTCTGGCTTGTTCTTTTTAGAGTTCAAAGTTTCTCTTCCAGGGCTTTGGAAGCCTGGTGATAGATGATGGTGTCTTGGTGGGTCCAACTCTCTCCTAGCAGTTACCAAGCCACGGTCCTCAACTTCATTTGGACTAAGGGGCTCGGGTTCTAAGTGTGTGGACTTTCTCTGGAAGGTCTGGACGACATGGCCTGTGTGGTCAGATGGCATGGTGGGGTAGCATGGCAGGAGTGAAGATGCTGACAGGTTCCCTGAGGCACTTTGTTTTGTCCATCCTGTTCTTTCTCCCTTGGCATTTGATGTGGTTTTGGACACTTTAAACACCTCCCTTTCTTCTCTGCCTCTTTGGTGAAGAGCTCTGTGTTGGGAGAAATATAAGAAATGATACAATCTGTGGAAAGCTCTGTTTAACTGTAGCTTCTGCAGCCTTCAGGGTCTGGTCTGGGATGAGACACTTTCATCTGTTAGAGCTTTGTCCTAGCTTTGCTAGGCAGCTCTACACAGTCACAAACACAGAGGACAAAAATTGTGGTGGAGTCAGAATGAGATACTATTATGTGTGTGTGTGTGTGTGTGTGTGTGCGCGCGTGTGCGCGCACTAGCATGGGCACATGAGTGTGTGACTTCCTTTGTATGTATATGTGCCTGCCTCTGTGTATGTGTGTGTATCTGCCTGCCTCTCTCTCTCTGTCTCTCTTTCTCTCTCTCTCTCTGTGTGTGTGTGTGTGTGTGTGTGAGAGAGAGAGAGAGAGAGAGAGAGAGAGAGAGAGAGAGACAGCCTGCCTCTGTTTGTGAGTGCCTGCCTATATGTATGTGTGCCTGTGTGTGCCTGCCTCTGTGTGTGTGAATGTATGTTTACATATGCAAATATGCATGCAGGGGGATCTGGAGGTTGGAGGTCTATGTGGGTATCTTCTTCAGCTGTTCTCCAACTAATTTTTGAGACAGGGTCTAACTGGACCTAGAAGTCACTGGTTGGCTTGACTGGCTTGCCAGCAAGGCCCAGGGATCCACCTGTCTTCCCTCTGCCCCTGGTGCCAGGCTTATGGACACTCACCATGGGTACTAGGGATCCAAATTTTGGTTCTCCTCCTGTACAGCAAGCAGCTTTGTTGAGTCACATCCCCAAGCCATTGTGTTAGTCCTCATGAGTGGACAGTTAGCACTTCTCACTGGATGAGGAATGACTGATATCCTTTCACCACAAAACACTGGGTAAGTGCCAATTTGCTCGCCCTTCTCAAGACCTGTGGCCATCCTAGTCTGAGGACACACTTAACCTACAGAGCTCTGGCAGTTATCTCAGAGACCACACAGCAGCCTGGACACAGTGTCACATGCATAGAAACTGTCTGCCTTAAAATTCTCTGAGGAAATATCTCTAAACTATCTAAAATTGTTATAAATTACCTCCCTCCTTCTCCCTGCTTCCTTCCTTTCCCTTCCCTCTCTCTTCCTTCCCCCCTTTCTTCCTCTGGTTCCATCTCCTCCCCCTCTCCTTTCCCTCTCTCCTCCCCCTCTCTCCTCTCCCTCTCTCCTTCCCTGTCTCCTTTCCTTCCTTTCTTTTCTCATTTATTTCTCCATACCTTTGGCAAAAATCCTTTCATCCCAGAAACCATTTATCTCCTTGTAATAAATTGTTTATGAACTCTTACTTTAATACTTATTCATAAAAGTCATATCTGTTTTAAAAATAGTTTAACCTCCCCCCAAGCATAATAAAAACAATATCCAAATTCCTATTTGTCGAAGCTAGTCTTGCTGTAATTATTTTAATCTAATATTTGGTGGGGGAGGGGAATAAAGACAGGGTTTCTCTGTGTAGCCCTGGCTGTCCTGGAACTTACTTTGTAGACTAGGCTGGCCTCAAAGGTCCACCTGCCTCTGCTTCCTGAGATTAAAGGTGTGAACCACCACATTTTGGACTATCTGGTATTTTTTAATTTGCAAATAAATGCTTAGTGAAATTCACTGGTGATGTGTTTTAAATTAAGCCATTTTTACTTAACACAATATTGTTTTTCTGCATGCTATTAAAACCATCCATCAGTGTAACTTTTGGTAGCTGTGTCCTACTCCAGTGCATGCTGGCTGCACTTCCTTCATCTTATCCACTAAGGTGTCTTATCAGGGTAAATCCAATTTCTTCTTCAGTTTGTAAGTTAATATAAAAAAAAAGCTACCTGGGGGAACTAAGTGACTGCCCAGGGGCAGTGATTGGCAAAGGTTTTAGTAAGTGCACAGATAGTATTTAGGCCTTTCATACCATTGGGTTAATTTGTCTGTGGGAGTACTTAACCCAGCACTTGTCTTGCAAAACCCCAGTGGTCACAGACTGTGTGGAAACCAGGAGACCCAGATGAATTCCAATAAACCGTATTTACTGTCTCGAATGTGAGAGGCCTTGGGTTCAATTAAAAAAAAACTTTCTTAAACCAGAACGCCAGTGATAACTTTATAAATTCTTATTTCACTGTTTGTCGCTGTGTTTCCAGGCCTCAAGACCTTTCTTGGAACCAGACAAGAAATGGGTTACTAGTCTCCCATGGAGCCCTTAGCTTTGCTTGCATAGGCCCATATGGGATGGAGTCAGGGAATGGTCTGTGCCTGGGTTCTCCACCAGTCAGGCTGTCTGCAGCCTGTAGTACTCCAAAGATGCCAGTGCTAGTGAGCACCTTGTCTTCACTTATGCCCCTGCATGTCAGCTCAGTTCATAAACAGTACAGGGCCTTACCTGTGCTTACACCGGCCTTTGCCAGACCATCACCTCAAGCTTGCAAAGTAGCACACAGGAGCCCAGCAAAGGAAGGTGGCAGGGGGATTTATCCAACTGTCTTCTCAGCTAATTCCTCCAGTACTTAGGGGTTGGGTCCCCTGTCCAAAACTCAGTTAAATCTACTTGGCAAGTTCTGGCCTGGTGAGTGAATCTGTCTTTTTTTTTTTTTTTTTTTTTTTTTTTTTTAAAGTGGGTAATACCTGAGGTATAAGGGCTGAGGCTGACCTCTGGCCTCTGCTCTGAGTACATCCACACAGATGAGCATGTGAGACCAACACATGTGCATATCCTTCCCATCAACCCCACAAAAGCCCACATACAAAGGAAGCTCAGCAAAAATGGTGTCCACATAAAACAAAAGTAAAACAAGCAGGGAGGGCATGGTGGTGCACACCTGTAATACCAGGACCAGGAGATGAGAGCAAGAGGGTTAGGAGTTCAACATCAATCTTAGCCACATAGCAAATTCAAGGCTAGCTAGCCTGAGTCACATGGAACCCGTTTGAAAAAATCTAACAACACCTTTCCCATACACCAAAACTCCAGTAAAAACAACCCCCCCCCCCCCAACGCTTTAGCTTTCTTTGAGACAGGAGGACAGCTTTGAGTGACCACATGTTTTCCAGGATATCACAAACTGTCCCCTTTGGCACCAGGAGTATCCCTAAGCCTGTGCTGCCATTCAACCAACTGTAATATTGAGGAAAACTCCCAGCTAGGCTTTCAGAGTGTAACTGGAGATGTGATTCCTTTTTTTTTTTTTTTTTACCCTAGCCTGTATCAGAGCTGTGTCAAATTCTCTGGCTGTGAACTTCAACTTATTTATAATTTATTGCCCGTGAGGAGGATTTAACTCAGGGGTTATTATACTTTGTCTTGAAAGTGATATTCAAGCAAGGAGCACACTCACGGCCCACCCACTCTAGGTTTGCCAAGGATAGATTCACTTCTTACCCTTCACACGTGTGCAGGGGCTTTAGAGGGGAGACGGCCAATGGCGGTAGAAAAATGTTAACTTAATAAAGCAGATGAAGATCAGATTTCCTTCTCTGGATGCCTCTCACCCTGAATCTTTCGGTTGACTTCTTGAGGCTTCCTAGGATTTATATAACCCACTCCTGCAGGCCCAAGGCCTTTTGATTAAGAAGCAAACCTCAGATCCAAATCACAGGGCTGGCTGCTGTGTGACAGGCTCAGCATACTTCCTACCATTTTCCTTGTGTGAAGATAATATCTCTTTTTCTTAAAAAAAAAAAAAGGTGTATATGTGTGTGCATGTTAGTGTATGTATGTGCTCTCTGGGTGTTGACTGTGGGTCTCAGGCTTGCACACTCCATCCATTGGAGCCTTTCTTCAACCCCAAACACAGGCTCCATAGCTCGAGACAGCCTTCAATCATCCTCGCCCCTCCCCTACGCCCCGACATTTTCCCTCCACATTTTGAGCCACTGAGTTCTTGAGAAAGAAACTCATTGGACTTCTTAAATGGGAGGGAGTGTATGTATTCTAGAGTTCTTCCTACTTCAAATTAAATGTTTTAGACTCCAGAGTCTTGCTGATTCTATCTTTACTTATTAGAGATCTGATTTTTTTTTGTCCTGGAATCTACATTGAGGTCTGTGACCCTCAACCATATTGAGTCTTGGGGCCAGTGAGATGGCTCAACAGGTAAAGGCACTTGCTGCCAAGTCTGGTGACCTGAGTTCCATCCCTGGACCCTCTATGGTGGAAGGAGAGAATAGACTCCCACAAGCTGTCCTCTACCCTCCACAGAAATGCCATGGGGTGCATCCACCCACCCACCACCCTACACACCACACATACGTAAATAAAAGTCATAAACAAGTTTTAAAAAGGCAAAAGGGATGAAACCATCGTCTCTGCAGCTGGTCAGGAGTTCCATGGAGTTTTACTTTCAAAAGGCATTGAACAAAACTAAGACATTTTTGTTATCAAAGGGGAAAAGATGATAAGGGAAAGATGGAGAGAGGCCTTCTAAAAAATAACCAGGCCACATCCCACAGGGAGGGGCAATGTTCAGATGTGACTGAGGGTCTCAGTGCCTAGCTTGTCTAGGACTACCAGTACTGGAGGCCTTCCTTAGACAGATCACACATCTAAGAAGCCTAATGAGTGAACCTGTCCCATCAGGGAGGGAAAAGACATCAAAGTCCCACCACCTAGGGGTATAAGAAGGGTGTCCTGTAACCACTGAGCTAAGAAAGAAGAGCAGGCAATGTGAGGCACGGGGTGAGCGTGCTAAAGCAGTCTGGCAAATGCGACTCCTGAGTCTGTCTGGCCCACTGTGCACTGTCAGTGTATGCCAAGAAAGTTGAATTGGAATGTAGCTACATTTGATTGTATATTTCTGTGACTGCTTGGTGTTGCAGTGACAGTGCTGGTTGTTGAAATAGAAGCTGTATAACACTTAAGCTGATCGTATTTACTCTTTGGCCTTTTAGAGAAAGCAACCATTGTTTCCTGCTTGAGAGGATGGGACCCTGACAGAGAAGGATTTCCAAATGGCCCTTGAGAGGAAAAAATGCACTCATTTACACACACAGATGTGCTATGCTGGGAGGGGAAGAGGGCACAATCGTGTTTAGTACGCTCATTGCCTTCCATACTGTTGAATTCTGCCATTTGAGTTTCTGTCATTCTAGCATAGCATGGTGTATGTCGGTCATGGCAGTTGGCATGGTGACTGGGCACACATTTTCCTCTTGTCCATGGACCTGCACACTGGGTCAAGTGAACATGGAATCCCACCCGAAACTTGTGCAAAACCTAGTGTTTGAAATGACCATGGTGATAGACAGGGATGAATTCTTGGATGAGATGCCTGAGGTACTTGATCTTTCTGATGCAAACAGACTGGAAAGCATCTCAGAGCAGGGCTGTTCTACAGCCACCATCTGAAAAGCCAAGCGTCAGCGTCACGTAGATGCTCACCTGCTCCCCAGCAAACCCCTAGGAGGAAGTCACCGTGGGATAGCAGGAGTGTGTTGCTTGTCAGCCCTGATCCCAGCTGTTTAGAGATGGATCTGTTGAGAGTTTGCTGTGCCCCTGGATAACATAAGACAGGATCTTCTCACAGGAACAGCCCCCACATGTAGAGTCCTGGATTGTTCTCTCCAGTGATGCTCACCAGTTTGTCAAGTAGGCCAGCTCTTTTTTTCTAAGTTCCATCTCCTGAAACCCAGCCACACTGCATGAGAAGGAGCAATCACCATGGCAACAACAGTGGAGGCTCTTGGCACATCTGTGCTCACTGGGACAAAAAAAGAAATTTTACGACAGGCCCCTCCTTCCAGACTGAATGACTTGGTCTCCCTTGCACCAGAGGGGGCACAGAGCGAGCCTTACTTACTTAATTCAGGCCTTTCCAGCTTCACTTTAGAGCACATTGAGGTGAACCAGCCCAGAGCTCACTTTCCATCTCATCAGGGCTACTTGGAGAGGTTTCTAGACCTTAGCTGGCCATATCTGCCAGGGAAAGGGCTAAGAGTTGCTTTAGGTGTTTAAAAGTAATTTACCAGTTATCTGTACTGTATGGTACGTGTTTGTCTTTCCTTTAAAATAGAAGCTGTGTGTCCATACACATAAGTTAATTCTCTGAAGTCATGTGAGTGGGTTGAGAGCCTCTGGACCATCTACAGAGTTCTAACTTGTTTGCTTCCTGCCTGACAGATTGTCTTTGGTAGTGGGGGAAGGGGTAGTCATCAGTCATATTTTTGGGTCATCTTTGACCTTTGGCTCCAGTATACTTTGGGAATGAATATCCTCTACCTGTGTATAGTGCTCACACTGATCTCCAGACCGGCAGAAGTTGCCACAGACTGGAGGACTTGCATCTTACTCTTCTTTGCTTACTCTTCGATGCTCCTGTGGCAACCATGCCATCTAGATTTCTCTGTCCCAGCAGCCTTCAAGTCTGGTTATACACCCAGCAGTCCCCATACAGCGCCCCCAGGCTGGCACTACGGTGCTAAGTGTTTCTCGGACAACAGCCTAATAGCTACTTCCTCTAGAGACCCAGGTCCCAACCTTCAGCATTTAGAGCCAGTTGCGCTTGTATTGTCTGAGAAGCAGAGATTTAAATTCCTGTTTGCTTTTCAGGTGCACTGATGAGTGAACAACCTGCGGGGAACCATAGAAAGATGCAGAAAGCTTCACGGCAGTGGTAAGTGAAGCTAGCCTGGGAGATAAGACGAAAGCTCCTAGGAGGGAGGCTCAGGGCAGGAGCCAGATGCTGCTGTGCAAGGAAGGTCATCACTTCTCAGAATACGAGGGCTACCTAGTCAAGCCCAATTGGGCAGAACAGGGAACAGGTGCTCTCTGGCGCTTTTATTGTTTTGTTATGTGTGTAATACTCTTCAGCCAGAGCAAAATAAACTCATACTCTGGTTATTTAATAACAAGGCAACGGCCATACGCTAAATCAGGGTGAAAAGACAAACAAAGGAGACTGAATCCTGTCCCTTGGCAGGTGGCAGGTACTAAGAGGCACTGAGTCGGGTGTGTGTGTGGGATTAAGGTGAAGGGGTTATAGCATTATGGTAAGGGGTTTAGCTGCAATAAGGAACTTTCTGGAATACAGGTGTGACGTTGAAGGCCCGGCTGTGTGTGGAACCTCTCCTATCTTCTGTTGATAGAGGTGAACAAGTCTACCTATAAGAGAGGGAGGGATAAAAGCAATGTTAGGCCCAGCTGCCTTGTGGGACAGGTGGCCTCCATCTATTGGATAGGAGAAGGTTCAAGTAAGCTGTCAATTAGGAGAGGGTTAGAGGGCCCCTCCCAGTCACAGGGTCATGAGTTATAAAGGGGTGCTCTTAGCTTCAAGGAGTTGAGGTGAGTCAGGAGACAACAGGTAGAGCTGAGAGAGAAGACAGTCATAAACAGGCCTGCCTGTCACCTCTTACCCAAGTCTTTTATAGGCCAGCTGGCTGTGGAGTGATAATCAGTAGGCAGAATGCCAAGAGCTGAGGTCAGTGGTCCCCACATCCATAGAGGTTCCCAGGCTCTGCACATTTGCCTTAGGGTTGTCACCTGGCCTGATAAAAAGCTCTTTTTGGTGGAAACATTTTTCCCCTAGTGGTTTGATTGACTCTTTTCTGTTTTGTGATTTGGATGATTTTAAAGACCAATAGTCTAGTTACACTCCAAGTTCCTTTGATGGCGTATGGCTGAGATGCCAGTCATATGCTCTTCCTGTGTGCTTAATAACAGGGACTGGGCAGAGTGATTTTCAATCCGTGACCACAGCCCTGTGTTCATCTGGCCCTTCTCCCTCCTCCCCATCTCTCAAATCTCCCTAGATCACCCACCCTTGCTCCGTGAAGTGGTTTAGAAGTCCTAGGCAGTCACATATGTGACTTCAGAAGTATGTATGAAAGTCCATCTTCATGGGAACCAGAAATAATTGCTTCTAGGTGAGGGTAAATGCACAGAGAGGACACACTGGTTGTCTGGCCCATCTGTGTGGCTAGAGGCTGAGGTTCTGAGAAGGCAAGGCAAGGCCTCTTCCCAGTGTGTAGCAGAGTATGAGAAAGGCCTGAACCATCTCTGACTGTGGTGGCTCACACCTTCCCCATTGTGTGGCAATGTGAGCAAGTGAGCCAGGGGTCCTGTTGAGAAGGCGCTGTCACTGTCATCAGTGAGCACTCTTGGACCAATAGTGCTCTGGAGGGTGGCTGTGACCCCAGGGACAACCCTAGTCTATATCTTGTTGCTGTAATTAAATCCACAAGGCAGGATACCTTATGAAGAAAGGCTTTCCATAGCTCACAGTTTAAGAGCTGAAAGTCCACAATCATCTGCAAAGAATGGGGTGAGAACTTTCAGGATTGATTTATGACATGTGAGATCACATGGCAGGAATTCATGTGAGAAGTGACACGACAAAACAGGAAGTGAGTGACTGAGAAGAGTTGGGTGTTCTTTCGCACCAACCTACTCTTGAAAAATCACACAGTTCAGGCCTGTAGCTCTTTGTAAGAGCTGTATGAATTCCTTTAAGAGGAAGGTCATGCCCTAAGCGCTTGCCATGACCTGCCTCTTAAGGTTCACAACTGAGGCTGAAGAGAAGACTGTAGCTAAGTGTACTGGGTGCTCTTCCAAAGGATCCAGGTTCAATTCCCAGGACCCACACTATGGTTTTTAACCAACTCCATTTAGGGGGTTCCACACCCTCTTCCAGCCTCTGTGGGCATCAGGTATGCACACGGTGCACAGATGTACATTCAGACAAATACTCATACACATAAAGATTTAATATTTTAAAAATGTTTCTCTTTAAGATTTATTTTGTTTTTAATTATATGTCCTTGTTTTATGTCCATGTGTGGCTATGTAAATGTATCTTCAGATACCTGAAGAGACCAGAAGGGGCATTGGATCCCCTGGAGCTGGAGTTAATAGGCAGTTGTGAGCCACTTGACATGGGTGCTGGGAACTGAACTCAGATCCTCTGGAAGAGCAGTATATGCAGCTAACTGCTGAGCCAGCTCTTCAACCCCACAGTCCATTTCTTTTAAAAGCAACTCCATTTAAAGTCTTCATCTCTGGGTGCGGACAAAATGCTGACAAATGCTTTTCCTGCATATAACACAGGTGGTCTCTAGTCCAATTTTGGATAAAGACCATGTTTCCACCTGAAACTTTGTGATACTGAGACATTTGCATGTCTGCATTTCTGAGACATTTCTGGTCTTTGGCACCAACCAGAACTTCCCACTTAGCTCTGATCATAACTTTTTAGGGCTTTTGTAACCTTTATCTCCCAACTCAGCTGAATTCCTCCCCCAAACTAGTTCTAGAAGCTAAAGAAACACATAATCATATTTAATCAGAGTAACAATCCTGTTTTTATGACACCGGTTTACTTGATATCTCTGTGACCAAATAACCAGGAAAGGTTTGGCTCAGGGTTTCAGAGGCCACTGTGGCTCAGCTCCATGTGCTCAGGCAGAGCGTCATGGTAATGAAAGAATGCAGATGAGGAGGCTGCTCTCCAGGAGGACAGGAAGTAGTGTGTGGAAAGGACTAGGATGCAGACAAAGAGGTTGCTCTTCTGGGGGACAGGAAGCAGAGTGTGCAAAGGACCAGGCACCAGGCAGAACTTTATGAGGCACACTCTCAGTGATGATCCACTTTTTCTGCTTGGGTCCCAGCTCTTATAGTTTCCAGAATCTTCCCACATAGCACAACCAGTTGTGGGGAGGGGGCAAACACTCCGCATACGAACCTGGGCAAACATTTCATATTCAAACCATAACAGGAACTCTATTTTACATATAGATGGAAAATATTTTGTGCATGCTTTAAATATGTATAGACTTCTGAAGGAAAGCAGATAAACGAATACAATGATGGGCTGTGTCAGGACATGGTCTTAGTCAGAATCTTCCTCAGTCGCCCACCATTGCTGAAACTTAGGTCATCCACAGTTACAGTGCTTACACATTCTGAGTTTCCCAAACAACATCCCCATGAATCCTTATCTATAGCTATGAAAATTAAGTGATTATACTCTCTCTCCCTCCTCAACCCCTCTCAGCTTGTTTAAAATACTAGATATGAAACAAAGGTACTAACAAGTTATTTATCTCATATCCCAGTTGTCTTAGTTAGGTTTTGTCTCTTCCTTCCTTCCTTCCTTCCTTCCTTCCTTCCTTCCTTCCTTCCTTCCTTCCTCCTTCTTCTCTCTCTCTCTTTCTTTCTCTCTCTCTTTCTTTCTTTCTTTCTTTCTTTCTTTCTTTCTTTCTTTCTTTCTTTCTTTCTTTCTTTCTTTTTCTGTGATAAAACACATTGACCTAAAACAATTCAGGGAGGAAATGGGTTTATTTGGCTTATAGGTCATTGTCATTGGGGAAAGCCAAGGCAGGAACTTAAACAGGGCAGAAACCTGGAGGCAGGAACTGAAACAGAGGCCATAGAGGAGTACTGTTCACTGGCTTGCTCCTCATGGCTTACTCAGTCTGCTTTCTTATACAATTCAGGAGCAACTGCCCAGGAGTGGCTCCACCTACAGTGGGCTGGGCCTTCACACATCATACATCAATCAACCAAATGCCCCACAGACAACCCCACAGGCCAAACTGAAGGAGGTAATCCCTCAGGTAAGGTTCCCTCTTCCTAGTTGATGTTAGATTCTAGTTATGTTAACAAAAACTAATGGCACACCAATATATTTAAAATAATTATATATAAGATTCTGGTTATTCACTCCATCTTGAGAGTAGGTGTAGCAAGCACTTATACACTGAAATGGGGCAAGGTGGCATATTGGAAAGAGATGCTTGCTGCAAGCCTGACAGTCTGAGTTCTATCCCTAGAACCCAAAGGGTCAAGGATGAAAACCAGAACCGACTCCTGCAAGTTATCCTCTGATTGTCACCTGCACACCATGGCATGTGCGTACACATTCACATAACGTACAGCACAAGCAAAAAATTAAAAATCTCCAACTCGTCTAACCTTTTCTCTGTATATATTTTCTATGTGGAGCATGTTATTCACTTAACTTTTAGAATCCCATGTCTAGTTGTGTTACAGACCTACAAAATCCATTTCACTTGAATAAGAGGTTATCATGAAGTAGTTGTTTTAAGAAAACAGTGCTGGGCACAGTTGGGTCAGGAGCCTTCTGTTTCCTGAGCCTCATTGTTGCCTGGCTCTCCTATGTCTGGTCTGTCTGTCAGCACAGTAGCCCAGGCTCAGACCGTTTACCACTCTGGTGATTAATATTTGAGTTAAGACCTCATGGGGAGCCAGTGTCTTCAGTTTGATTAAGCACATGTACTATTCCTCTGTGGTTAGAAATCAATCTTTTCAGAAATCCACGTTTCTCCAGGCATCACAACCACGCGTTCTTTGCTGAGCCCCACACTGGCTGGTGGCACTGCCGTCCAGGAATGAGAAGTAATCTCTGCCAGTACATGTTTGGGGATGGGACAGAAGAAGAGATCACCTGATTGTTTTTCCAGTTTCTGGGCTGAGAGATTCCCACTCCAGGAAAAAGGTAGAATTATTGATCTCTAGTGCCCCTTCCCAATCTCCAAATCTGTTCCATGGTGCCGTGCTGTGGAACCAGGAGCAATCCCAGCTCATCTGACACTGGAGAGAATAATGGAGCCCTTGATCATTCAAAGAAGTCTTTAGATTCTCTCTGGCCAGCATTGCCCAGTGAAAGGCAACCCCCTCAAGGAATATGCTGCCCCATCATGCTCTCCTAACACTGCCCCTTTGACTTTTGACCTCATAGTCCTGTGGCCGAATGCCACCAATTGTCCATTTTCATCCCAACCCTCTACATTGTGCAGAGTCATGCATGAGTCCCCACATGTGTGCACTGAGATGGGGCTGAGCTGGAAAGGGTGGTGTGTGAGCGAGAGGTCTGCATGTCAAGAACACATCCCCAAGTAGCTTCCTGTCCCCATGTCTGGGGGACTAACACCCACTGGGAGGTGAATCTGCTTCTGCATTTCTGTCACCCTACTCTGTTTGTTTGCTGTGGAGGCAAAGGCTGAGGAGTCTACAACTCTCTCATTTCCTTTGCTCCCACTTCTGTTCTCCAGGGGCCAAGGAAGCCCTTCCTGGAGGTGCTGTCTTGTGGGTTCGAATGCTCTGTACAACTGGCTCCTCTTCATGTGTGCTCAGAATGACGACTCTCATTTTTTTCATTCATTAACTCTATAAGAGTTTATTAGTGTCAGTCTGTATTAAATTCCCCCTAGACTCTGGGGATAAGCAAAAACTTCATCTCTTCTTTATTTCTTTATTTATTTTTGGTTTTTTGAGACAGGGTTTCTCTGTGTAGTCCTGGCTGTTCTGGAACTCACTCTGTAGACCAGGCTGGCCTCGAAATCAGAAAACCACCTGCCTCTGCCTCCCAAGTGCTGGGATTAAAGGCGTGCGCCACCACCGCCCAGCGAACGTCATCTCTTCTATAGCATCTTTCAAGTAGGCGCAAATGATGTGAAAACCACAGAAAGTAGTGGAGAGAAGGAAGTCTGACTTAGACTGGGTGGTTCAGGTGGTCATCTCCAAGATGACACTAGATCAAAGAGCTAGATATCGAGAATATTCCAGACAGCCGAGGAATTAGAGAGAGCATCATGAATAGAGTAGTAGCAAAGGACTCAAAAGTGCAAGTGACTCAAGGGAACTAGTGGGCTGGCCATGGTTTACCCAAGGAAGAAAAGGGAGAGAGGCTCTCAGAAAGTAGGCATGGAACAGGATATGGAAAACCTGTGCTGTTTTCAATCTTGATTATTTTTAAATTCTTTAAAAATTATTTTTATGCATATGGATGTGCTCATCTTGTGTGTATATGTGTTTGAGTATGTATGCAGTATATGTGTGTATATGTGCATGTGCACAGATGTGTGTGCCCATCCATGCTCATCCATGCTCAAACTCCAGAGGAAGATGCCAAGTGTCTTGTTCTATCACTATTCATCATATTCCCCTGAGACAGGGTCTCTCGCTGAACCTGGAGGTAGGCTGGCAGCCAGCAAGCCCCAGCAATCCCACTGTCTTCACCCACCAAAGCCCTGGGGTTGTAAATGTGCATGGCTATGTGTAGCTACTCTATATTTTTGATGATCACCCCTCAAAAGATAAATTCTGTTCCCCTTTCCCAAAGACAGTATCCTGTACTGAATAAGTAGGGTGTGCTGGAAGCAATGGTGTGTGTGTTTGAGGTTAGACAGTTCCGAGTGTAGGGACACTCAGAATTTCTCTTCTTTGGATTATTTGCTTTAGCAGGAGTCAGGGGCCATGTGGTAAAGAAACCAAGCATCCCTGTGAAAAAGTCTACACAGCAAAGATCTCTCACTCACTAACATTTAGGAATTTGATGTTAGAAATGGACCTTGCACCTCCAGTCAAATCCCAGACAGCATTTTGATTTCAATGTCAAGACTGATCCCAAGGCAAAAGCAGAGTGCCTGGCTCCAGAGTCCTTGGTTCCTGGAAACTGCAAAATAACAAAGGATTGGTGTTTTAAGTTGCGAAAATTTGGGAATAATTTGTTACACAGCGTTATATGACCACGACACTGGGGTTACGTCATGTTTAGGAGCATCAGCTTCTCAAGTGGGAAGGGAAGTTGCTGGGAAGTCCATGAGGGCAAGAGCATCAGGAGATCTTCCCACTAAGGGCCCACTTTGCTCTCTAAATGCTCGAAGAACCATTTGAAGAGAGCCAGAAGTTGATGCGAGGGACACTTCTGAGACAGAGGAAGTCGAACTGCACTGGGCTACATTGACCTGATCTTCCCAAGAAAAGCTTATCTAAACAATAAGCCCAATTAGTATTTCACCTTGCAAGAGGTCCAGGTATGAGAAGACCTGGGAAGCAATGAATTCCATGCTGATATCCTAAGGACCCTAACTCTCTTTGTCCTTGCTTTGCTTGACTTACAATATTGACTTTGTTCTCAGGATAACTTGTCTCATGTGGACCTGATGGCTATCATGACTACAGGTGTGACATCCAGAAATGACAAAATTGACTGAAGCAATGCCTATCTTTTCTTGGGGGTATAACAGTTCCTCTGATGCGCTCAGCAAGTGCTTTCTTACAAATTACTAACCCAAAATGTGTTCTGTGTTCTTCAAGCATGGTGAGGGGGAGGGGCTTTCATTCGTCGTTCAGGCTGGGTGCCATGATGGTGTGGAGTAGGGTGGTGACAGAGAGAAGAAGAAAGGGAGGCGTTAGATGTGCTAGAAACCTGGAGAGGAATCACGTGTGGCTCTTAGAATTGGGGTGTGAGCCAACAGGGCTATACAAGCACAATACTGTCAGATGAGAAGCCTGGGGGGAGGCAGCTGTAGGTGATGTGGACAGTAAAGACTCGGCTATTTTGTGTGGGTGGGGCTCGTCCCATTTGGCTCACTTTGCTAATTATTATCTGCATTAGCTAGTCACTTTGTTGCTGTGCCAAAACACCTGCAAGAACAACTTTAGGAAGGAGAAGTTCACTTCAGCTTCCAGTTGGAAGGTATAGTCCATCATGGTGTCAGGAGCATGAGAGAGCTGGTCACGAGACATTCACAGCTAGAAAATAGATCAAAAAATGCCAGCAGTCCTTTTTACTCATTTCAGGCCCTCTGCCCATGGCATAGCATCATTCATATTTAGGGGGAATCTTTCTGCCTCAGTTAACCTAGTCTAGCTAATCCCTCACGGGTAATGCCCAAATGTCTCTTCAATGACTAGACACTGTCAAGTTGACAATCCATATTAACCATCACATTATTATACTCTTGAGGATATGGCACCCGGACTTCACAGATGGGTCCCCTGATAATAAAGGTGTAGTGCCTAGGGGCTAGCAAGAGGAACTTTCAGTGATGGAGACATGTTAACAGCCACCAAGGCTGTGTGACATCTTCTAAGTTAGGTTTGCTTTAATGGTCTATGTTAAAGAAGGTGGTCCATAGCATGAGCTGTGGCATGTATGTCAGTGGGTGTCCTTGTGTCATTTTGCAGTGAACACTCCCAGGAGCCCTCTTGGCAGCTAGATGCATGGCCGTATTACTTCCATGAAGAATAATGACACAAGGTTTTGCCTCTAGGATAAACCTTCTATTTTAAAAGCTCTTTGTCTCATTAATAGATGGCTCTATAAACTTATAGGAGCTAAAAAGGACACCCTCACCACATTTTTATATCATGTCAACTGTGGTCAAGCCTAAAGCCTCATGCAACCACTTAGTTTAACACTATTAAATATCTGTGATTCATGGAGCTCTGGCCTAGGTGCTGAGATTACAAGAACCATAGCTGGTATTCAATTAATAGTTGACAGCTGGGAAAATAAGTTTACACTTGCCAAGGAGGAGACAAAGGGGACCCATGATCCATGAAAAATGGCAGGTTTTCCTTTCTGGCATACTCTCTTCTTTCTGAAAGCAGTGGAAGAAAATGACAACAGCCTTTGAGCCCTGAGACTTTTAAAGAAATCAACAATATGGAAGCCTGATTGGATCTTTAAAAAATGTTTTGATTTGTGTGTGTGTGTGCGTGCATATTTTTCATGTATGTTTTGGTGTGTGTGTGTGTGCATATTTTTCATGTATGTTTTGGTGTGTGTGTGTGTGTTTATTTTGCATGCCTGGTACCTAAGAGAGACCAGAAGATGGTATCAGACCCTTTTGGACTAGATTTACAGATGATTGCTAACCACCATGTGTGTTCTGGGAATTGAACCTGGATCCTCTGGAAGAGCAGCCAGTGCTCTTAACCACTGAGCCATCTTCCCAACCCCCTTAGCTGGTTCTTCTTAGCTACAAGTCCTATTCATGTGTTGGGTTAAATAATACTTCTTCCCAAGGTATACGATCTTAAGTAGGTTGAGATTTGGGACCTTAAGAGTTGTGTGACCCTGAGCGTAAGTTGTAGTGGTCTTGGATTTGCCTAGGTGGATGTGTGGCTAAGTTCATAAATCAGCTAAACACATCCTGCCAATTTGGATATTTTTCAATTTAATTTTTCTGAATTTATCTGCAATGATCTAAAGTACACTTACCTGCGTGTTTTTATTTTTTTTCTGTTTCATACAGAGTTACTTTGAGCACTGTGTGGATTCACATGGATGTAAGAACCCACTTGCACCGGAAGGTTTTCTGACTCTTGCTCTTTTTTCCCTGGATTTCAGTAACTTGGGGTGCTGCATAGTAAATTTTTGTTTCAGAGTTAACTACTTAAAGATGGCAATCCCAGCTTATACCAGACTCTAAGCTCTTTCCAGCCAGGAACCAAATCTGAAACTTTTTTTGAAGCCAACCTCTCAAGCTAGGAATGAAGGAACACATTAGATATTGATTGAGATTGGAATCAGCTGGGAGATGGCACAGCTGGGAAAGAGTTTGCAAGCATAAAGACCAGAATCCAACCCTCAGAATACATGGAAAATAAGCCAAGTGTGGTGGCACACACTCTTGTAACCTGAGTGTTGGGTGCTTGGTGACAGGCAAATCTCTGGGTATTTCTGGCTAGCCAGGCTAGCCTGCCTGGTAATTTTCAGGCCAGAGAGAGAACCTATCTTTAAAAACAACAAGTGGATGACACTGAGGTGAACAACAGCTGGGGTTGTCCTAAGGCCTTCACATGATGCCCTCATAAGAGCACATCCACACGCGCACACACGCACACATACACGCACACACACACACACACACTAGGAGGTAGGCTCAAATTCAGGAAGGACTCTCTTCCACCCATCCAGTTCCCAGTATCAGCAGAGGCATGTATGTCATGAAGAGAAATACATGCCTTATTCAGGTCTTATTTCAGGACTACAACTCAGAAACTGCAGCAGGTTGCTTAATTTCTAGGTAGTGGCACTGGGCACTGTCTCTAATGTGGCTGTGCGCAATTATCATTAAGTCATCAGCTATGTGTGTGGCTACCACTTTATACCCTTGGGACATATACTGTGGACTCAGGTATGTGTGTTCTCTGGAAAAAAAAAAAAAAACCCTCAACGAGTTAGAGAATGCAAAGTGATAACGCTTGCTCTCCATCCACAAAGGATGAGAGCGATGGCATTGGACTTGCTGGGTAGACACAGTTGGAACCAGGACTGCAGACAGACCTTGTGCATCTGAGTTCTGCCAGCTTTTCCCTTGAAGCTCTGTGAAATGAATCGGGATCAATGTGATTAAAATGAAGGAGATGTGTTTGTTAGTGAAGATCTTTGGGATTATTTGGCTCACGCTTTCTGCATTCAGCGTGAGACAGTGCTGACATTGTCTCCAAGGAAGCAGTAGGCTCACACACTGTTAGTGATAGATGTGCTGGCCAGAAGGCACGGTGGTTCCTAATAGCTGGATTGTCAGAAAACTGGCAAGGTCAGAATGTGGTCTGGGGGGTCTCATGGATCCCACTCCCTAAAGAGACACTCACAGGAACAAGAGCCAGCATGGAGAATTACCCTGGCTGTCTCTCAGGCAAGCTAACGTGGGCTTTGAGGAGCCCAGACAACTGTCACAATGGCTCTCAGGGTATTTTAATTTTTAAAACACTGATTTGAGGCTTTTTGAAAAGTTGCTAAATTGTACAGAAGTTTGACATATCTCATCTACTGTCTCTTAAAGTTAGCAAATTATATATGTACTTTATAATGATCAGAAGACAATACGTGTTCATTGGCAAAGCATAAATTCTTATATCCAGTTCTGCTAGTTTTCCATAGAAGGGGTATACATTGCCCTTAGTTACTTTCCCTGAATGTTTGTCAAATTGTAATGGTCCCTCTCCTCTCCTCCTCTCCCCTTTCCTTCTCTTCCCCTTCCCTCCCCTCCCTTCCCTCTCCCTTTCTCCTATCTTCTCTCCTCTCCTTTCCCCACCCTTCCCTCCCCTTCCTTTCAGAGTTGACTTCCTCCTGCCTCTGCCTCCAGAGAGTTAGGGTTAGAGGTGTGTACCATCATACCTAGTGTTCTTGACTGTTTTGAAAATCACCAGTCTGCTGTTTTCGAGACAGTCTTCAGGCTGATCTGATAGCTTCTTATGGTGCATGGGGCATGGCACGCTTGCCAAGAATACTACAGAAATGGTTCCCTGTAACCCTCTGGGTTGCTGAGGCCTGTTATGTGTCGACTTGACCTTGACCTCATGGCTAAACTGTCTGCCGGTTTCCTCTGCTGTGGAGACACTATTCTTTCACTTGTAGTCAGTCAGTAGATGTTTAGGGAGATAACATGATACTAAGCAAATTCTGTTTCTCTTCTAAGTCTCTTCTACTAATTTTAGCACCTACAAGAAAAGATCTGCAAAAATTATTACCGTAGACATTGCCCGTTGTTAGCATAAGTTTCCTGGTTCTCCCTTCCTCTCTACATTTTTAAAAATGAAATTCCCAGGAAGATCTAATAACAATTATATTTATGAGCATCAACAAGGCAATGTGAACCCAAGGATAGCTATTTTATAGGGTGAGTTATAGTCCAGTATTGTCACTACTTATTTTGTGGCTCAAGTGGCTCCCATATTAGCTGTTAGGAGCTCCTATGGTCTGGATGTCCTGCTTCTTAAACAGTCTTACCATTAAAAAAAATCTTAAAATTTGTTATTAAATATAGTTACATTATTTCCCCCTTCCCCTTCCTCTTTCCAATCCCTCTCTCCCCAACTCCCTCTCACATCCATGGCTGCTTTTTCTTTAATTAGTATTTATACACGAGCACGCACAAGCACACACACACACACACACACTCACACAAGCATCTATATGCTTTAACATATAGATTATATGTTATATAACATATTATATAACTATATATAATTATATGCTATTATATTATATGCTATAAACATATAAGTACAACCTTCTTGGCCCCTGTGTATGTATGTGTATGATTTCGGTGATGGCCATTTAAAATTAGATAACCAATGAGGGGACTCATGCCTGGAGCTGACCAGTTTTCCCACTCTCAGCAGTCATTTGTTGCCAGTTGCTCTATCTAGGGATGGGGCCTCTTGAGACTTCCCTCTCCCACGGCAGCTTGCTTATTAATGTTGCCATATTTTGGGTCTTATTCAGGCAGCTACATTGTTGTGGACATGGTCTACCCGTCAATTTTAGAAGACACAATTGTTCAGCGAACTTGCTGTTTCTTCTGAGATGGTTCCCTACGCCTTAGGTCAGCAGGAGTTGTGTTGTAGATGGACCTGTGGGCACGCAGCATCCGTTTCAATCAACCTGTGGCTGTTTCCATCTACTGCGAAGAGAAAGCTTCTTTGATGAGGGATGGGGCTGCATTTACCACTGGTCATAAGGATAAGTATTTAGAACACAGTTAGGTGTTATACTGGTTTACTGTCAGATGTGGGTATTACCCGAATACCCATTACTTCACCTGCTGTGAGTAATTAGCTAGGGTTCTAGTACCAGGCATGATTCTCCTCCTTTTGAGCAGGCCTTAAATCCAAGCAGCCATTGGTTACTATCAAGTTACAAATGCCTCTATAGTACCTTTTCTCTCTCCTTGGCAGGCTGGCCATTGTTGTGGTTTTTCAGGCATCACAGTTGTGTAGAACTGTTGGTTGCTTCCCTCCTTTGGTAGCTTGTACAACACCTTCTGGGACTGTGAAAAGCTAGTCCTCAGAGAGGAGGCTTTTGACTAGATCTAGCTAGAACCTTCTGAGTTCTGTGTCTCACATACAAGGTGTCTTTAGCAATAGGTGCTTATCTTCAGTCTCTGAGTGGCAACCAAGGACAATTACAATAGCTCATATTTGTTTTGGGAGTTATTTGGACGTCTCTGACCAAAAACTCAAAAGGAGGTTTCTCATGTTTGCTGCTGAAATGGTTGTTAGATAATCTCTTCATTTAAAGTTCTCTCTCTATCTCTCTCCTCTTTCTCACCTCTTTCTCTTTCTCCTACACACACATACACACACACACACACACACACACACACACACTTCAATGTGTGTATAATTTTAGGTAAACATAAGAAACATTTCTGAGCAAACCCTGATTTTCTGGAGCCACAAGATGTTCTTGGCTTTTAAATGTAATTATGGAATACCAGCCATCATTTTTACCTTAAGTTTCAGAGCCAGTTTAGTTAGAAACCAGTGAACCCACATGAGGCTACAAGACCTTTTGTATGGCACCTGTATGCTATTATGGAGTATATCGAAAGATAACAATGTCCTTGAGACCACAAACCCACTTATGAAGATTGGAGATGTTTCCCAACACAGATGGCAGCCATGTCCTGGGAGGATCCGGGGGAGCATTCAAATGCCGGAGGAGAAGACCTTTCTGTCATTCACAGCTTGCCTCCTCACCCAGGACTCCCTATGACTTTTTACAGTGAACAAATTGGACACCATCTAGACTTACAGATTCACTGCAGGGATCAACTGAGCCTTGTTTGAAAATGCTTTCAAGGCTATGTGTTATAAGATCTGTGAAATGTTAGCATTATGGCTTCTATAAACACTTGTTCATCAGACTCAGGCTGGCTTTAGAATGGGCCTGGCAGCCTATCCCATTTAACACCTATGTTTTGCAGGAAGTGAGGCAGACATGTTGTAGACATGTTGCTTAATGTGCCCACAGCATCAAGGGAGGTAGACCTGGCTAGAATCAATGTCTTCTAACTCCTACCAGGGTGCTCCATTCATTACAACACCCACGGTTTATGCAATGCTTTTATCACCAAGCCCAGGAACAATAGTATTATTAAAGAAAAATAATAACCTACTCTTAAAATAGAATTTAGGTAGATAAGAGAGATGGAAAGTCAGTTTTCCTTTCAGAAAATGCTGTTACTCTAAGTTTCTGTGTGTGCATTTGTATATGCATGTGTGTGTGTGTGTGTGTGTGTGTGTGTGTGTGTGTGTGTGTAGAGGTCAGAGGTCAACCTTGGAAATTATTCCCCAGGCACTATCCACTTCCACTTTGGGGGAGTTGTTTATTTCTTTAACATGTTTTAAACCTTTATTTTTTATGGGTATGGGTGTTTTGCCGGCTTGTATGTACCACATGCATGCAGTGTCAACAGAAGCTAGAAAGGAGTCATATGCTCTGGGACTGGAAGTGTAGCCAGTTGCAAGCCATTATATGGATGCTGAGAACAAAATCTGGGTCGCCTGGAAGAACAGCTAGTGCTTTTAACTGCTGAGCTATCTCTCCCTGTTTTTGATACAGGGTCTTTTGCTGGCCTGGAGCTCACCAAAGAAGGTTAAGGTAACTGGCCAGAAAGCCCAGGGATCCTCCTGTGTGTGCCTCCCCAAAGCTGAGATTTCAGACCTGTACTGCCACAGCTGGCTTTTTATGTGTCGTGTGAGAGACTGAACTCAGGTTCTCATGCTTCCCCTGTGGTAAGTACTTGACCCATTGAGTCCTTTCTGCAGCCTCTACTCTAAGCCTTTTGTGTGTCCATTTTTACCCTTATTTTTGGGTTACTAATTAAAGCAGAGCTAATTCATTTCTGCAAGAAACAGTACATGATAATGTATCTCTGTTCCCAGAAAATCACTCTCTGAAGTGATTCCATGTCTGTTGCTGGTGGGGACGCCCACACACTGCAGTAAGGACAGAGTGATGCCAAACATCTGGATATTTGGAGATGACTGGAACTTGCCTTATTTTTCTATTCCAGATGTTTGAAATCATGAATACAAAGTCTCTGTTCAGAGTATCATGGAAGAAAGATTTTATTCAAGACAAGACACGGGCATTTTCATTTTACTAAGATCTAAGCCTCCCATTCCTGAGCTGGAATATTTATTGGAAAAGACAGGGTCTTCTAGAAGTTTATGGGCTGGAGAGATGGCTCAGTTGGGGAAGGGCTTGCCACACAAGCACAGGGACCAGAGTTCAGATTCTGAGCACCTGGCAATAAGCCAGGTGTGGTGGCATGTACCTGTAATCCTAATGTTTGGGAAGCAAAGATGGGAAGATCCCTGGAGCTTGATGGACAGCCACTTTAGCCTTCTTAGTAAGATCCAGGCCAATGAAAGACCCTGTCTCAAAACCAGAAAAGTTGGTATTGCCAGAGGAGTGGCATCTGAGGTTGACTTTTGGTGGAATCAGTAAGCACCAGGTTCAACAAGACCTTCAAAAAGTGAGGTGGAAAGCGAACGAGGAAGATCTCTGAGGTTGGCCTCCGACGTTCCTGAGCATCTACATGAATTCACATACACACACACACATCAACATGTACACATACTGTCTCAGTTAGGGCTTCCGTCGCTATGACGAGGCACCATGACCAAAGCAACTCTTACAAGGGACAACATTTAATTAGGGATGGCTTACAGGTTCAGAGGTTCAGTCCATTGTCATCATGGCAGGTGGCTTGGCAGCATCCAGGTAGACACTGTGCTGGAGAAGGAGCTGAGGGTTGTGCATCTTGATCTGACTGCATTCAGGAGAGACTGTCTCCCAGGCAGCTAGGAGGAGGGTCTCATTGCCCACCCCTACAGTGACACACATGTACTCTAACAAGGCCATATCTCCTCATAGTGCCACTCCCTGAGCCAAATATATTCAAACATGTTCATATACCACATACATTTATGGGGGAAAAAAAAGCGGTTTGTACTTCACAGAGTCCTGATTCCCATGTTTTCTGCTGAGTTTGCCGAGACACCTACCATAAATCTGTATTCAGAACTCTCCTCACCATTGGTCAGTTGCCTTCTCAGGCCCTGTAGTGCTAGGAGTGGGGGTTGGGCAGCTATGACATCTACTCTGCCATCTGCATGCAGAAACTAGCAAATGACAGGGCTGTTTTCATTTTGGCTTCTTGTCTTTGCTCACAGTAAATGTGCAGGCCACGTCATGATGTCCCTGAGCTGGTCTCTAGGAGTCCATATCAAGCAACCAATTTGTATAGCAAACTGGAGTAGACATTGTTTTTCACTTACAAGAGTCTCGACTCATGCCAGCTCCTTTTCTCAGTGACTGCCCATTTTGCCTGTCTAAATCAGCACTCTGGGTCTGGCATTAAAGGTGACCAGTAAATGCATCTTGAATAAGTAAGAGCACAGGGAACAAATGCACTATGCTTCTGTTCAAGTATGAGTCTGTAAGTTTCAACTTTTTGTTTCAATGGCGATTTATCAAAGTACTGAGACAAGTTGGGGATGGAGAGTCTATTTTTGAATTATCAAACAGGCAGGGGTATTACTCAACGGAATAAAAAAGAGACAGGCCAAGGGTCTGAATAATTCACCAAGTGGATAATTAGCCTGGGTGGTTATCACTACCAGAAATTCCACAGCTCAGGATCCTTTTGTCCAGCCAATAGCTACGATCTGTCTCATTTCATTACATCAGATTTTTAATGAACAGGGAGAGGCACTCATTCGTTAAGAGCTTTCCTGTGTTTCAGACACTCTGCTGGGCAGTGAAGCCAGCTTTGTGGGCACAAGATGTGGGTCCTCCAAGACTCTGTGCTGAGAAGGGCCCAGAGCTGGCTTCAGAGCTCCATTGTCATCACGTGAAATGCTTCAGAACTTTGAAACAAGGGTCTTCCATTTGTGCTTTTTTATATGGCCCTGAGAGTTGGCTAAACCAACACTGCTGGCCAGTTTGTGTTCTCTCTATTAAGTCCTCGCATGAGTGCAGTACATCAGAGAATTACCCGCCTCTCTCCAGAAGGAGGATCTGGATAACTGGTCAGCCTAGGGTCACATTAGAGAGCCTGGAGCTGGGCTCATGTTTGTCTGGTTGCAAAGCCTCTGAGCTCACCTTCCCTGCCTGAAACAGGCACAGGAAGCAGGCCCACATAGGAAACCTTTCAAGCCTCCTATTTATTTATTGGGTCAGTAATTGTTGAGGAGGGATCCGTGGGGTTTGTCCAACACTTTGCATGTATTTATTCATTCAACAATAGACATTTATCAGGCTCTTGCTCAGTCTCAAGTCCGTTTTGAGGCTCTAGAAATGAGAAAAGGAATAAGGCCAGCAAGATTTTGACATTCATAGGGGTCACTGTTTGAGTGAGTGTGTGTGTGTGTGTGTGTGTGTGTGCTTAGTTAGAAAACAAGAATTGATGATAAGTTATCAAACAAACTGGATGGTTTAGGATGTTGTAAGTAGAATAAAAGAAATATATAAAATTTCCATTTGATCTGGATGAGCAAAATATTCTCTCCAAAGAAGCAGCTGAGGCCAGAAGAATTCAGCCACAGGGAAAGCACCGTCAGCATCCTTCAGGGAGAAGCCTGGATGAATGCAAAACTCCTGGGTCTGCCAATAATTGAGCAGGTAGCACAGATCCTCAGCATGCTCTTTGAAGCACCCACTAATCTACGTTTTATAGATGAGAAAACCGAGAGGAAAAGAAACCCGTCAGAGTTTCAGCTGGTAGGGGACGGGGAGTTAAACTCTATTTCTGGGGCATTAGCACAAAGTGAAGGTGTATCAGGGAGAATGGTGTTCTGCCTCCCCTGATCAGGGGCTCTTCACTTTGAATTTGAGAGCCTCAGCATCCCAGGAGACAAGAACTCTTTCCTCATCTGGATGGCCAAAGTCAGCCTTGTACTACCTTCCTCTGTTGAGATGCTCATGGTACCCAGCCTTGAGGGGGTTAGCAAGGATACATCACAACTAGGCCATTACCTTAGAAAGGCCTTTCATAGGCAATGAAATGGGTAAGGAAGCTGATGTAGCTGTCGATGGAACAATCTTACGTCTGCATTTTAGGATTCCCCAAGTGCCATCTTGCTCTGGGTCTTGTGGAATAAAAGGAAACCTCTGCATTATTCATTGCTCTGTCTGAAACTATTTGGGCCATATTTTAAAACTGGAAATAATAACTGTTATCATTATAAATATGGGTATTTAAATAAAAGACACATTGACCTACAGTCTTGGTGACTGTTATCATCAAGACAATAAGGAGAGTGAATGGCATTTACTTGTGTTACAGTTGAATACATAAAAATGGGTATTAGTGCTATTTCTAGCTGTGGATTTCAATGCACTATAGCTAACTATTGGATCAGGTCATTGCTTTATTATTCTTGGTTATAAGATTTATTAAGTGAAGCTTGAATAAAATGCGATTTAAAAAAAAAAGTTAGCTATAAAGCCCCACATATCGTAGAGCTAGACTGAATTTCTTCACATAAGGATGCTGACTTTCGAGAGGCGCAGCTAACTCACTGTATTTGATATTTTACACTCCAATGCAGCATAAACAGGGGCAGCTCCACCCTCTCGCTTCTGACTTTGATATAGCAAAAGTTGAATACTACACTATGCCTACCAGGAAGCAGTTGGTTTCTTCTGGCTTTGTTCCTGGGAGACTATTAATTAGAATGTTCTTTACAAAGTATCAAATGTAGTCACAAATCTGAGGTTCAGTTGGGAAGAGAGAGTGGTGTTCAAAACAGCCTCAGCTTGACTGCTTCATCAAAGTTCAGTCTGCGGCCCTCCCTAGGAGTGAGGGAACAGACTGAGACATTGTACCCTCTCAGCCTTTGTTCCCCTTTTGAGGCAGATGAGGATGGGGCTGGGAGCTGGGTGGTGTGTGTGTGTGTGTGTGTGTGTGTATAGTATTAGTAGTTCTACTAGTGTGGTTTTCTTTATAATTCCTCCACCGTGACATAAACATGATTTTTATCAGAGAGTTTGCTTTGCATGTAGATATCTGGTCCATACTAAAAGGAGATTAAGTAAACCTTATTTCTTAGTGAAAGTACTAGGCATCAATATCTTTGTGACTTTCGTCAATAAAAGAGTGATGTCTCCTGGCTGACCACTGTTTTGTTATTTTCCTCCCCATCCACCTCCTTTGGCTCTTCCCTGGCCTTAAGAACCTTCCTTTTATTACGTCTTATGTGCTGAGATGCGGACTCACTCTTACTTTGTTCCATGGTAATAGTCACAGAAACCACTTCCAAATCCCCACCACCCCCTTGAACTATGTTCAGGGTAATCAGGCTCTTTTTGGATACAGTCCCAGGCTCACACCAGACTTAACTCACATGCTTGAGGTCCTTCATTGTTTCTATTTGTGAGAAATTCCTATTTGTTGGTTTTCTGTAAGATTAGGCTCCTTGACCTCAGTACCATCCACCCACAGCCTGGCTATTATAAGCCAAAGGAAATCTGAGATGTGTCACTGGCTCTTCCCTGGCCTGAGGGAGTGGACACAAGGGCTCTGGACTCAGTCCCTGTCAGAACCTGGAAAGTTCTGATAAGCTGGTCCAATTAGCCACTTCATGGAGCAAGGTGCCAACAACCACAGATTGGGTTAAAAGTAATTTTCCTTCATGATTTTTGAGTTGCTTTCTTCTGTTTCCCAGATAAATGAGGGAAGACTTGCAATAAAAAGTGGCTGTTTATTTTATTTTTATTTTTTTCATGGGCACACCTGCTCTCTCATAGCACAGGCTCCAGAAATGCTGTGCTCAGTAGCCTCGGTCAGATTGCAGATACCACGGGCTTTGGGTCCTGACGTGATGTCTCAGTTCACTCTCTTCCCAGAGATCATGTCTGAGTTACATCACAGTAACGTTTTCCCATGGAGTCTGGTGTTTCTGGAAGGGGCCTGGTGCCACCACATGGCATCAGATAAAGGTCATTGCCTCTTGCTGTCCAAATGCTGATGGTACCCGCATGCTTTCTGCGCCAAAGAGAACAGTTTGCTTTGATTAGATCACATTCCCTTGGCCCTCCATGTAGGTAGGACATGGAGGAGGGGAGACCAGCAGAGGGTCCATGTCTCTGGGACAGTAGATGGCATCTTTCAGTCACCATGCTTGGCAGGCAGCCTTTGGTGGCTACAGGAACATAGATGTGTTTGGTAATTGCAGGAAGAGCTGAAGCAATCCGTTATCAGCTTCAGCCTGTGCCTAGAGTGGCCATCTTGAATTGATTGTTCTGGCTCTACGAGTCAGCAGTGAGCTCCGTGCCAATCGACTATGCCAGCAGATGGCTCCAAATGAGGTCATTGTTTTGACAGTTTCACAAAAGAACCCCAAACAGACTGAAACAAGCCTCACACATGTTGGATCACCCTGAACAGTTATGAGATAAAAAATGAACTTGGACAGAAACTTTGGGAACCTTTGGGAAAAGTAAAACACTCTGGAGGGTCCTTCATGGAGGGTCCTTCATTGACTGCTCACATCTGTGGCTGCCCCTGGGGCAAGCTGGAAAAGATTTGCCTCACCCCCTCTGTTTGTCTCCTGCCTCCCCTCTGCCCTGGGTGTTGGAACTGCCTGGGTGGCAGTGATTATCTCATTAGGGAGAAGACAATTATTTCAAACCTTGGTGATTGCAAGCTACGTGTAGAAGCATCGTGGCAGTCTGGAGGCCAATGTTCTTGGAATATTCTCTGTCTTTTACCAACTCCAAAAGTATATGTGTAGTAAGTCACATAGCCCCAAAGAAGCATGGGCAATTCATAGAGTTAGACGGCCCACAGGGACCTCTTCTCACTGGGTTGGGAAATTGGACAGGCTTTGTGTCCTGGCTTCCGGGATGTGCACTGCCACATAGCATGATCCCTTTATGAGAACACAGGGGTCTCAAACACTGTTCTTGTTTAGCTGAGGTTCTCAAGCTCAGTATAAAACAGGAAGCTATTTTCTGTGCCTTTTTGGAATGTGTACCCCCATCGGTGCTGGGCTCAACAGCAGGCATACTTCCTTCCTTCTTCCCAAGGTGGCAGAGAGAGCTCTGAGGCGGAGGTGTATCCTCTGCCCTCGCCTTCTAGTTCTGGAACCTCATGAAAGTGCTCTTCAAGCTTCACATCATATTAGTTTCCTAAAAAAGGACCACAAACTGATTGGCATGTGCACATGTGTAAATGCACACAAACATACACACACACACAAATATACACATAAACACACAAATCCACACACATCTACACATATACACACATTCACACAAATATACACACATACACAGACATACAAATGTACACATATACACACAAATCCACACACATCCACACATATACACACATCCACATACATGTACATACAGACACACACACAGACACACAAGAAATTGTGGACAAGGATTTTCCCATGGCTCAGGAGGCTAGAAGTCTGAGGTCAGAGTTTCACTGGCTCTAGTTTTTCCCTGAAGGCTGACTGGCAGTTCTGTTCCAGGACCCTGTCCTTGTGTTCAGTCTTACTAAATTATAGTATCATCTCCAACCTCTGCTTCTGTCTTTCTGAGGATTTGCCCCTTTGTGTTTCTGGATCTGGTTACTGGGTTAGGCCCCACCTCACTCAGTTATGACCTCATCTTACTAATTATACCTGCAAAGACCCTATTCTAAAGTCACATTCACATGTACCACATGTTAAAATGTGAACATGTCTTTTTTTTTTAAATATCTTTTTCAGGTTTTTTTTTTTTTTTTTTTTTTTTTTTTTTTTAGATTCTAATGCAATTATATCACTTCCTCTCCTTCCCATTCCTCCTTCCAACCCTATCCATGCAGTTTCTGCCCCCCACCCCCTTTGTTCTCCTCCAAATTCATGGCCTCTTTTTAAAAAAAAATTGTTGATATATATGTACATATATAAAAATCTAAACATGCAAATACAAGCTGCCCAGCCTGTGTAATGTTATTCGTTAGTTGTTTTCCGGACTGACCATTTGGTATTGGATAAGCGATTGGTGAGCTCTTCCCTGGGGAAGACCATTTCTCCTGTTCTCAGCTTTCCTTAGCTGCCTATAGTTCCCTGTCTAGGGCTGAGGCCTTGTAAGAGTTCTCCCTCCCTTCCATGTCACCATGTCTTAGTTGTCATTGCTGAGGCTTTGTTTAGGCAGCCATGTTGGAGATAGTTCATGGGTGTAGCTTCTGCCATTTCCAGGGGACACAATCTCACAGCTCACTTCTGTTCCTCTGGCTATGACAATCTTTCTTCCCCCTCTTCTTCAGTGACCCCTGAGCCTCAAGCTCAGGAATTATGTTGAAGATGTAACAGTTGGGCAGTTGGGACTGGACTCCACAACACTGAATTTTTATTGGTCGTGGTTTCCTTTAATGGTGTCTGTCTGTTGCAAAGAAAAGTTTCCTGGATGAGGGGAACATGCCTTCCTAAGAGAGACATGATTAAACTCCCATAAGCCAGATTCCCAAGTTCATCCCATCTTCTAGACAGTCCTTGCCTTCTGTGGGCCTCTGGCAGATCAAAGACTTCCCAGGCTTTAGTTTCTTGTCTGTGGAATGAGAACACTTAGAAGATGCTTGGGTGTGACATGGTCTTGTGTGTCATTTCTGGCTATGCCCCACTATTCATTGTGTGTGTGTGTGTGTGTGTGTGTGTGTGTGTGTGTGTGTAGGGGAGAGGGTGTTTGTGTGGAGCTCAAAAGATAATCTTGTTTGTAGATATCGAGTCTCCATGCCTTAGTCTTACCAGTAGACGAAGCTGTGGACCATGAGCCCCAGGGATCTGCTCATCTCTCCCGTCTCAGGGCAAGGGTTACAAACATACGTCATTCTGTCCAACTGTTTTTGCTTAGTTTTTATACAGGTTCTGAACACAGAGCTTAGGTATTGCTTGTAAGGCAAAGACCAGTCCAGGAGAGACCTGTGTTTGAAATCTAAGTGCAAGTCCTTTTCTATTTTGTTCCATAAACTGGGTTATGTTGGTGAACTGAATCTTAGGCTGAAAGCCACAAGTACTGGGTCCTCAGCACCATTCACCTGGAGACTTTTATTTTAGGCATTCATGAAGTGACTTTCTTGTGAGGTGGCACACAAATGGTTTTCATCTCACTCACTGAAATGGAATGTTTAAGGAAAAAACCCCCAAACCTCCACAGTTGTAAAGAGGTGGGTGGGGATGTTAGCTCGAACACAATCCTCACAGGCATCCTGGGTGATGCTCAGGGAGAAAGTGGGAGCTGAAATTTGCTGGATGGGTTAAAGTCTGTGGCGAGGCGACTTGGGTTCCCTGGGCTGAAGGTCTGCCTTCTCGCTCTGTAAAGTGAAGCTTCTGAGGCTTCTGGTCCATCTTTCACTCTGCCTGTATTTCATTCTGCAATTTGAGAACAAAAATGACCTACCTACTACCTCTTAAAATGACGTCCTCTCAAGAGCTCTTTTCCATGCCACCCACCCTGTCCTCAGGAATACATGACTCATGACACTTCATTAAGTCTAGAAGTGACTACTCAGGGTGCATATTGGCTAAGCCTACCATGTTAGATATCGGCTATACACAGAGCAATGACTGAACTGCCTGCTTTAAGGAGCTGACTGTCTAAATGTGATAATCAGAGTACAAGATACCCAGAGCAAGGACAGAATTGTGTCTTGCAGTTAGGGGAGTCCATCCTGGGTCTGGGAAGAGTCTTAGGGGATGACACATGACTTAGGGGACAGAGAAATGACAAACGGGGTTGTCAGAATGGAAATGAAGAGAAGTGAGTAAAACAGAGGCCAGGGCTTCAAGCTGAGTGCTGGTGGGGTGCTGCCCTGTGTAATCCAGCTGATGGCAGGTGGCATCTTGGGTAGCTCACGGAATGCATCCTCTTTCCATTGCTGGCTTCTCAGAGATGAAGTTTCCCAGAAAGCTGACTGCAGAGCAGAGGTCAAGCTAGCCTCTGTCATGGTGTCATCTGCTCTGATCAGTCGCAGCCTTGAAGAGCCTGGGTGGACTCATTTCAGACAGGAACAGCCTATAGTGGGTGGGAGGCCTCATGTAATGACTCTAGTCTACCTGGGGATGACCAGTGTGTCCTTATTTCATGGATACACGGCTCTGGGAGCAGTTTCCTTGGAAGGACTGTGCTGGGTATGCCCTTCCTACTTCTGGACCTTATCCTTGACCTTGGCAGGGACGAAGCCTTGAGCCTCTCCACCAGAGGAGCTTTGTCTGCTTGGTAGAATGTGGAACTACAGCCTGTCCTTGACCCTACCCCCTAGTCCATTACTCCTACCTGTGGAAATCCCCTTTCCCTAGAAGAAACATTATGATTGTTTAAGGCTCTACTCTACCCACGGTTCCTTTGTGAATCTCTCCAAAAGCTACCTGGCAAAATTTAATGTGCACACCTGTGTTTAATATTCTCTCTGTGTTTTGCTGCTGCTGCTGCTGCTGATGATGATGCTGCTGCTGCTGCTGCTGCTGATGATGATGATGATATTGTAACATTGGCAAGTCTGACCAGATATCTCATTTGATGTAACTGTAGTAAGTGCACACATGTTCTCTGGTAATTGCCCTGCCATGAGTGCCAACTACTGCTTTCATGTAGGGAACATCATTTCTGCCATGCTTCAAATATACCATTCCCAGATGCTCCCAGTCAACAACAAATTGGCTAGAAATGCTAAGGCTGAGGAATGGGGAACTGTTCTGCAAGTGGTGTTGGGCCAGGGTACCCAAGGTTCCCAGACAGTGTCTTGGAACTTCTAGTAGGTTGAGATTCTCTGTGCTATCTTCATCCACAACTTCCGCTCCTGTCTTCTGCATGGGGCAGATGCAGCTGGGATGGGGTGTCTCTCAAAGAGCCTTCAGCTCTCTACCCACCCTCCTCCTGGAGTTTCCATGCACAGCTAATCTATGTCTGCCTCTCCAGAACCCATAAACCTGTAATAGCACTTTCCTGTCCATACACCCATAAGGACACTAGGATTCATGTGTGGCTTTATTGGGAAGCTCGGTCTTCCCACCTGCCTTGCAGTCTCTCCATCCTTTGGCTTTTGTTTCTTTTGACTCTTTCCTGGATTTCTCTGTTCTTACAGTAGACTTGGGGTGGGGCGAGTTTGCAGGGTTCTTGTCATCTTAATTACTCTTCCCATGGCAATGACAAAATGCCTGACCAAAATAGCATCTTACAGCAGGTGTGACTTATTTTGTATTATTTTGTATGAAGGTCTGGTCCATCATATAAGGCGTAGCATGGTAGCTGATGTGAAGAGGCAGCTGGTCACATTGTATCTGCAGCTAAAAGGTGTGGTGGGGGCAGGCCTGTGTTCAGCTAGCTTTTTCCCCCAGCTTGGACCCCAGCCTACATGCCTGTAGGTTTTCTTCCTAGACGATTTTAGCATCTACCATATTAACAGTGCTAATGGTCACAGACTTCATTCCTAGCTCCTTGCTCTTCTAAATGGGTACCCAATTATTGCTTTCTGAAGAAATGCCTCTTAATGCCTATGCGGCAAGTCTTTTTAGACCCTACATCTTGTGGGAAACCATGTCTTGTTCCCTTTGCTTGTAGTGGCTCCTCTGTATGGCCTCTCTGTAACCTTGTGGCCCTTATCCTGTGAGGCTTTGCTATTCTGCTCCCATATCCCCAAGTTGTCCCTGCTGACTTTGTCCCAAAAGGCAGAGATGGGTAATATTGTCTATGGCATTCATTCATACCCAGCACAGTTGAGGACATGGCTGGCATAGGATATGAATGCTTTGATTGGTTGTACTGGGTTACAGAATGCTTTCCCTCTGTCCCCAGCTCTGTTGGGGTGTGGATGCTTGGACTTCAAGAGTCTGTCAGCCCCTGGTGTCTGTCTATGCTCTGAGGACAGAAGTTCTTAAGTTTACACCCCCTTCTTGCCTGAGACATTTGTACCTGGTCCTAGGGTGACAGGTATGTAACACAGGAACATGATTCAAACATTTGCTAGTAACAAACCATAAAGGAATTCAATTGAAAACAGCTCTGAGATTCACTTAGATTCAGTTCACGTAGTAAAGTCCTTGTGGTTCAAGTATGAGGACCCAATTAAATCCTTAGAATCCACAATTAAAACAAAGCAAAACAAAACAAAACTGAATGTGATTGGTGGCTTATGCTAAATCCCAGCACTGGAGATCCAGAGACAAGTGGATTCCTGGGCTCACTAGCCAGCCAGCCTAGCCTAACTAGAGAAGTCTATGGCAATTAGAGACCTTGAAAAAACAAACAAACAAACAAACAAACAAACAAGAGATCCAAGGTGGACTGCATCTGAAGAACAAGTCCTGTGCTTGACCCATGACTTCTACAAGCATGCTCATGTACATGCATGTGTATCTGCAGACACACACGCATCTCACACATATGAACATAAACACAGCACCAGTTGTTTGGTGTGCATATAATTTGTTAAAAGCAATTTTGCATGCTAATATTATGGATGTGCTTGTTTGTGTTTACATAAAGAATTCAATATTGGTTGAATGTTTGAAGCTGCAGGATATAGAGCATCTTCAACACTTTTCAGAGTTGCCTGATATTTGATTTTATAGTCGCCAGTGTTGAGCATGCTACTTTGCATTAAATACATGGCAGTAAAATGGCAGGTGTGTGTTTAGGGCCATGTCAAAAATTGCCAGATATTCTTTCCTAATCCCTAATCAAGATTCATCTAATTTTTGAGCATGTGTGAAATTTAAGTCAGCAACTGAAACAGCAATTTTTAAAATAAAGTGTTCTACACAAGACATTCCAAGTACATACTAATCTGATACTTCTATACTCAAAAATGTCAATTTATTGGGTTTTTGTTTTTCATCATTAAATCATTGTGTTTCTTTTATGTTTTGTTAAAAGGATAAATGGTGTAATTTATTTTTAATATATATTTAATTAAAATATAATTACATAATTTCTTTCTTCCGTTTCCCCTCCTGCCCCTTCATGTCCCCTTTCTCCAACCCTTTCCAGGTTACTCCACTCTCAATTTGATAATCTCTTTTTCTTTGATCACACACACACACACACACACACACACACACACACACACACACACTTTTGCTGTTTTCGTATGGATGGTTTCAGGGATGACCACTATGTATTTAATAACCAATCCAGGGGTGCCCATCTCTGGGAGAGGCTAACTCTTTCTCCTAAGCAGTCACTAGTCATTTTCTGTGCGTGGGACCCCACGAGACTTCCCCTTCCGTGCAAGCATGTCTATCAATAGTATCATTGTTTATGTAGCCAATTGAGGGGATAAAATAACAGTCAATAATCTTTATTAATTTATCTTTATTTAATAAATAATTTATCAAGTCATTACATTAACCTACAGTATGTGAATGATGATTATGATTGGGGAAATTTTAGAAAGTTTGCTCCAAAGGGCTGGGATCCCCACTGTAGTAGCAAATCTTCGTGGAAATTCCACTCACCCTGTTTTTAGCCCTGACAGCTGCATCGAGTTTATACGAATCTGCTCTCACATAGGCTTCTGGAGTGACTCAAATTCCAGCACTAACTTGGGTATTTAGAACCATCAAACTCATGGTTGTGTTGTGGGAGCAAAGCTTAGTGTTTAGGCAAAATAGTATCATGAAAAGAAATGCTTAAAGAGATTATTTTAGTTTCAAACTGACTTTAGAAAGTGTCGACTGAGAACTGAGGGGCTGGGGGCCCCATTCTGCAAGGAAGGGCGGGGCTTGTGTTGTAAAGTGAACGATCCGCCAACTGCATGCTCACAGTGGCTACTTAAATCATGCTTTGGGGTGGGAGGTTAGGGCTTGTTGGCAGGGCTTGTGTTTGTCACGTTTTTTTGTCCCTGTAACAAAATCTCCTAGAGAAACAACTTAAAGAAGGAGAAGAGTCTTGGATCACAGAGAGGTTCCAGTCTGTGCTTGGCCGGCTTACTGCTTCAAGCCCTGTGGCCTGGATAAGGATTTTCAAAGGGCTGTAAACAGAAGCACAGACAAGAACTACATCCTTCCCCATTGTGAGTCACTCTGCCCACACTTATGGTCCTGCAGGCAATCTTAGCTTATGGATGTGTGTGTGTATTGTGATTTTAATTGGATATATAAAACTTAAAAGCCCAAGCCTTTGTAGATGGCTCCTCTTTTCCCATGTATACAACAGTGTGGGAAACCCCACACTGTTGGTGCTGGGAGTTGGCCCCACTCCTACTGGGCCTGAGTGTAGCACAGTTGTTTGTAACTTCTAAAGCCAGCTTTCTTAACACATAAGTGCACACATGGGTGTACACACACACACACACACACACACATGGAGGTCAGGAGACAATGTTGAATGTCATACTCCATTGTTCTCCACCTTAGTTTTAGAGACAGGGTTTGTCACTGAACTTCGAGCTTATCATTTCAGGGAGGCTGGCTAGCCAGCAAGCTCTCAGGATCTACTGTGCCAATCACCTGGTGATGGAGTTAAGGGTATGTGCCACCAGGCCCAGCTTTTTACGTGAATGTTAGGTATCCAAACTTAGGTCCTCATGGTTGTACAGCAAGCATTTTATTCACTGAGCTTCCAAAAGCCAATATAATCACATATCAATCACTCCTACATGTTCAGTGATGGTGGATGGGAAGGTGGGGGAGGGGTGCATAGAAGCACACGTGTGTGCTTAATATCTAGCCAGGCAGTCACACACAGTAGCTGGATAATGAAACCTATCTTTGAGGTCCTGCCTCAGATTCAGTGCTGGGCTTCTGGTGGTAATGTGAATTTGGTTAGGAAAATACAGCCTTCTGGGAATAAGACCATTAATCTAGGATGAGGGCTTCCATGAGGGCTGCAAGAGCTAAAGTTGCAGAGGTCAGGGAGTTGCTGCAGTAAAACCCCAGGAAACTGCAGCCACAAGGATGGGGATACAGACCTCATGTTCTCAAGAGCTGCCAAGGAAACTGCTGTAGTCCTCACACATCTTAAGACAACTCCCTCCAGTTGGCTTTGTCTCCAGCGGCAGCGTGGGTGATTCATAGACTCTGGCTAAGAAGCCTCCGTGTGGCTCACATGTGCTCACAGAGGGTAGCCTCTGTTCCTGGTCTACCTCAAGGTCACATGGGAAAGCTGACAAGAAACTGCAGAGCAAGGGATTATGGGAACTGTAGTTTCCCAAATCGAAGACGGTGCAGAGGCTGATAACAATGTAAAAAAAAGACCACTTAGGGGTGGTCTCTAAAGTACTTATCAGCTGTCTTCAAGTTAGCTTTTGATAACACTTTTGTTGTTGTTTTTTAGAGAAACCTAGACACAGACACAGGTCTGGGAAGCAGCTCTTACACATCTTTTTCCTTTGCCTCTTGTGTTCTCCTGAGAACTCTTTTTTTTCCTGCCTTCTCGGTCCCGTCCACAACTTTTGTCTCGGTTTTTGCTTCTGTCTTTGGTGTGAGAGAGATGGTAGTGCTGGGTAACCATCTGCTGGGCTGGGCCTCGGCCACTGCTTTCTTTGGGGAAGATGCTCACTGACTCTGGGGTCTTCTCCAGTGCCAGACACAGAGTAAGTCCTCAGTAAAAGTTCCTTTCTTACCGAGGGTAAAGAGTAGACCTATTCATAGGCACTCACATTTCCCAGAACATCTCCATTCACCCTGGGGACCATCCCTGTGTCAGTCTGTGTCCGTGTGTCCTGTCAGCACGGGCTGACTCCACTTTCCCCTTCCTACCTACTCCTGCACCTGCCTCAGGAGTGGTCCTATGACTGGGACTTATTTCTCTTCCCTCTGTGCATGATTGGCTAAGAGCTGAACACCTGATTCATTAGGGACAAGGAGAATCATATCCGAAGTTGGGTGGGTTCTGGGAGAAAGAAGAGGTCACTTTATAGACAGGGTGACTGGGATGGTAGAAGGTGAGCTTAGAGATACCTGTGACCTCTCTGTCTCTGGCAATGAAGCTCCTGCCTCAGGAGACAGCTTCATTCAGAAAGAACAGTCTGAAGATAATCATGGAGTGTAACTTTATGGGCTCCTCGATTTAGAAGAGTTTAAGGCCTCAGCACAGTAACACCTGACATAACACCTTCATTCTTGATTCTCGAACTGTGGAGATCCAGGGATCAGAGGCAGCAAATGCATTCAGAGGCAGGCAAAGGCAGAGTTTCAAACACAGGGTGGTACACTGGCTTCTGTCACCAGAAGGAAGGGCAGGGCTATGGGAAGTTGGTCCAGACCCAAAGGGCCTGCACTAAGGCTATCATCCTTTTGGATATTTCCAGAATCTTCTGAATCTGAACCTAAAGTCTTTAACTACTTTTTACATTGGTTTAGTAAAATTCTTTTACTTAAAACCTTGAAATTTAAAATCACTAAAACACTATGTTCAATATTTTTGTTCTTATAATTAACAGTGTAGGAACAAGCCAGGAAATGATTCTACATCCAGGAAGACAGAGTGGAGGTTCTCTGTGTTTAAATGGCTCTTATGTGCTTAAAAATATAGCTGGGATAAAAATAGAACTCTACTACTTCCTAATAACATTTCCTATATTATTTCAAGCAAAATGTATTTCTTTTTAACATATTTAAGTTCATTATCACTATGTATATATTTATGCCTGGGATATCAAAGGTCACACATGTGCCATGGAGTGTGTATGGAGGTCAAAGAACAACTTTATGGAGTCAGTTCTCTCCTTCTACCTTCAAGTGGGTCCTGGGAATTGAACCCAGGTCATTGGGCTTGTGTGTAAACCACTCTAACTGCTGAGCCATCCTGTTGCAGTCACTTTGGTAATTTGGACTGTGATTATAACAATGGTTTACTATTATATTTCTATTAATAATTTGTTTTCAAATTACAAAACTGGCCTTACAAATAAATTTTTAGAGCCAGGCTTCTAGAATCCTGAAGGACTTGATTCTCTAGCTTAGCATTTGCTATCAGAAAGGACTCTTAATCTGGGTTCAAAAAATTTTAACTTCAGAGGCTAAAGAGATGGCCCAGTGGGCAAGAGTACTTGTGCAAGCTTGAAGATCTGAGTTCAAATCTCCAGCACCTAAAAAATAATCCAGGCATGGCTGCACACAGCTGTCTCCCAAATACTATTGGAAGGTGGTGTCAGGAAGGTTGTTGTAGCTTGTTGGCTACTGGCATAGCTCCAGGTTCAATGAGAGAACACTGTCTCAGAGCACTAAGGAAGAGAATGATAAAGCAGGGCACTTGCCTTCTTCCCCTGGCCTCCATAAATTCACACCCAGGTTCCTTGCCCCTCTCCCCACATGTACTCCCCTCACCCTAGCACACACCCTTATACAGAGGGAGGCAAGAGTTTCACTCCAGTGTTTAGAAAAGTGACTGCAAATCTCAGAGAGGGAATGTTTGTGATACATAGTGTTGAGCTCAGTGTGAGTGACTGATGCATGCTGGCCAGGCCACACAGAGTCCCCAAGGCACAGTCAACTGACTACCCTCCCCAATTACAAGTTGGGATTCTGCCGTGGAACTAAATTCTAAGGGCATTGATCAGCTAGATCAGCCTGGGAGGCAGTAGCAGGTCGTTGGGTCATAGAAAGCCCCAGGAAACAGTGATGGACCCACGAGGGTTTAGTCTGGAGCATAGACAGCTGGAGAAGAATATGATCACCCAATGCGTGACCAATCACCTTACTCTGTTGGTTCTGAATGCAGAACAAAGCCCACAAGTAGAAGAGAGAAGACAGAACCCTCCTTACCTGGCCTCCAGGAGGCTCAGGAGAATAGGAGGTATTTGACCCTGAGATGGGTCATCATTTTTAAATGGGGACTGTGAAGTTCCTTCTACACAGAATGGTTAAAGGGGAGAGCAGAAGAGAATGGAAAGTCCTCAAGGGTAGGACGCACAGTGGGCGTGGCGCACACCCCTCAGCACCAGGGACTGTAGAAGAGACATTCTGTTGTTGTTTGCTGATGCCTGAATGAAAGCAGTTCCTAAGAACTCATCCTTCTTTGAGTCTAGTGTTCTATTTAGAAAGGCAGCATTTGGGCTGGCAATATGGCTCAGCAGGTAATGGTGCTTGCTACCAAGCCTGATGACCTGAGCTTAACCCCTGGGACCACATGGTAAAAGGAGAGAATCAGGTTTTACAAGTTGTCTTCTGCCTTCTACACACATGTGCATGACCGTACACACATATGCAATGAATGAATAACTATAATAATTAGAAAAGAACCATATTTGCTTTTTATTTGATATGTATCACTCTAGTTTATGACCTTTATGATCAAGATATGTATTTATATATCATATACATCTATTTACTTGTCTATGTATTATCTGTGGCTATCTATATCTTAAGAGGTGAGAAAATTTAAAAATTAAAAAGAACCATGGCGCTGGGCGGTGGTGGCGCACGCCTTTAATCCCAGCACTTGGGAGGCAGAGGCAGGCAGATTTCTGAGTTCGAGGCCAGCCTGGTCTACAGAGTGAGTTCCAGGACAGCCAGGGCTACACAGAGAAATCCTGTATCGAAAAACCAAAAAAAAAAAAAAAAAAAAAAAAAAAAAAAAAAAAAAAAAAAAAAAAAAAAAAAGAACCATGGCAAAGAGTAGCATGCCTTCACTCAGCAGAATCCCAGTAAGGATGTTTGCTTAACTCATCAGATCACACTAGATTTAGATTTTGTATTCTATGTTAACTTTGGGACTTTGGCTCAATGTTACATATTAATTTGGTTGCTTTCTGAAATATTTTTAAGGTTATTTATTTATTTACTACTTCAGTGCTATGTACCCATTTGGTACCCGCCCTGTAGGAAGGTTCTAGAGAGAGAGAGATGGGTGGATGGATGAATGGAAAGACCTTCTTACCCTCTATCTGCCAATGCAAGTGACAGACCTTGGGCTTATAGGAGATCAATAACTGAATGTGACATAATTAGCAACCCCCTCTTCAGCAACTTCACTGAAGCTCTCACTGAAAATGTGTATAATCAACAGTTGCAATGTGTCTTCTTCTACCCTTGGACAAGAAAATCTTCCCTAAATAACTATTTCCAACAATGCCTGTCTCCCACAACCCCCACCCAGATGGCCAGGAGCTGCCAAGACACACACTGAGCTACTAAACTTGCTCCCAGACGACGCTTAATTAAATCCTTTAATTATTAGCCACTCGCTACATTTCGCATCATTCCCTAGTGCTTAGAGCCAGAATCTCTTAGGGAGGAAGCCAGACGCCTATCTGCCCAAATTACAGTCTCAAATTTCTCAGACTTGGGCAAGTTGGAATTTTGAATCAACGATCTTTTTTGTCTCTGTCTCTCTGTTTCTCTCTGTGTGTTTCTCTCTCTGTTTTTCTCTCTGTGTTTCTCTCTGTCTCTCTGTCTCTGTATCTGTTTCTCTGTGTTTCTCTCTCTGTTTCTCTCTGTGTCTATCTGTCTCTGTCTCTTTCTGTTTCCCTCTCTCTGACTCTCTGTCTCTCTGTCTCTCTCTTTCTGTGTCTCTCTCTCTTTTTTTCTTATTCCTCTGTCTCCTAGCATTCAGCTGTATGTTAGACAAGTATTTAAGCCTTAAAATGCCCTTTGTTTAACCTGACAAGTTAAACGTAGATTGAAGCTCAAACACAAAGATTATATTCACTTACCCAAACTCACCAATGAGAACAGACTCATCAAAGGTAACTAGGAAGCTATAGTTTGCAGACCTGAGCTCTGAGCCCCATGGAAGGCCCCATCTTCGTGTCTGCTAGTACAGGTTGATCCTCGTTGCAAAAGTAGCTATGGATGGAAAGAAGGACCAAAAAGCATGGAACTTCATTTTTACCTGATTGGCAGATAGCTCATTAACTTTGTCATTCCCCTTGTCTGGGCCTTGGCTCTTACCCTTAAAACAAGCCCATCTCCCTTCAATGGCAAGTGGATTAAATCAAGCAAAAGAAGAGAAGGTGACATTTAACACTGGAAAATCAGTGGAATAGGAAAGACCCTTTGCAAGAAATATGGCAGTCAGGAGGGAACGAGACCCTCCCTCACCTCTTATGAAGACAGGGACGGCTATCATGTGCCTTGTTTATGAGTGCAGGTTGAACCATGTTTTACACTTGGCAGAAATGCACAGGGATGGGAGGAGAGCCAGTGTTAAAGATATCCATTGCACAAGTAAGGAAATACCCAGATGCATGAAAAGGGTTGTGGCATCTTGCCACCTCCCATTGCATCACATCTGCCCCCTCCCCCAATAAAATACTCTAAACCATAAGCCAAAATGAAGCCACTTCTCTCCTTTTTCTTTCCATGAGAGATCAGAGCTAGGTGGGTTACTTTAGAGCCATTCCAGAAGTACCGTCTTCTATGTCTCCTGGGAACACAGCCATGACTCTCTGGGAATAAAGAGGCCAGGTGAATTCCAAGCTATTTCACGGGAGAAGAGAAAATATTTGGCAAGGACAAGCACAGATACAATGTTGAAGATATTCCTTAAATAATGAACATCATCCTGTTTTGCTTCCAAGGTTTCTTGAAGCCTCTCTGATGGCTATATCAAAAATAGCAACCTGGTACCTCCACACCTCCAGGTACCTCCACCAAGAATAATTATTTTCTTATTACACATCACAAAGGCTACCAACTAACATTCTAGATTTTAGTTTGTTTCTATGTTGTCACTTCTCTAGACAGAAGCTCAGCAAAGTTTGGTTTCACAATATTTTTTACTGTGTCCTCAGCCAAGCACAGTGACTGGATCATGGGGGGATGCTCAGAACAAGTAAATGGATGTGACCAACTTCTAGCATCTCCCAAAGGTGACAGGCAACAGAGTTTGTCTTAAAAGACCTTTGTGCACACTGGTTCTAAACTCAGAGAAGTGGCTCATTTATTCTGGAGACATTTCATGAATGGTGTTTATGTGCGCTGGACATTGAGGTCTAAGACAAAAGTGAATAACCCAGGTCTGTGTTCCCAGACTAATGGGCAAGACAGACAGAAAGAAGATCCCTGCAGTAGAATGGGGACTGAATAGAGCTCAGTGGGTAAAGGGGCCTGCTGCTAAGTCTTATGACCTGAATTGGATCCCTGGACCCTGCATGAAAAGAGAGATTTAAATTTAAAGAAGAGAAAATTAACCTCTTTAAATTATCCTCTGATCTTCACAGACGCCCACACACATACACACAAAATGAATAAATAAATATATAAGATAAGGGACTGGAGAGACAGCTCAGTGATTAAGAGTATGCGTTGCTCTTGCTGAGGACCTGAGTTTCGTTCCCAGTACCCATGTTGAGCTGTTCACAACTGGCTGTAACTCTATTGCCACAATATCTGATGTCTTCTTCTGACCCCCATGGGGCACCTGCACTCACATGCACATCCCTGCCCACACACATACATGTAACTCAAAAGAAAGTGTAATTTTAAAATGAGTAACTTAGAATAAGTAGAATTGGCAGTGGCTACAGTTCAAAGCTGCTCTGGTTTGGGAGGAGAAGCTGATGACCTACACAGAGGGGCTGAAAAAGTGCATTAGAAACTGAATGTATTCTAAGTCCTGGGAAGGCTGTATGAAGGGGTACCTGGGTTGAAGAGTGGGACTGGTGTGGTGCTCCAGATGTGTGTATACGAGGAAGACTCACACCTGCCTATGTGCAGCATGGTGGCTCTGCCAGGGAGAAGTCAAATCCAGAGAACATAAAAAAAAATATGCAAGCACAGGAAAACAGAGTGTCATTTCATGACAGTTAGGAAATTGCTCCTAGCAGATCTGATTTGAGGGACTAAGTGTCAGACATAAAGAATCTTGTAAGTAAGCTTAAGAGGTGAAGCTCACTCTCTTGACCACTGAGGATTTAGGGAAAAAAGAAATTAAGATGAACAGATTCCATTTAGGTGGTAGAGGGTGGGAGGGCCGAAACCTTGGGTATTACCCCAAGACAAGGAGTTCTGGAGAGAGAGCTGGGCAGTCTCAAGCATGCAGGTGGGGTGCCCATTGGGTAGGTGACAGTTATGTATAAAGGTAAGGGGTGGAGATTTACAGTGAGAGGTAAGAAAGTTACCTAGTAACTAGGAATCAGGGTCAGAGGAGAAGTGGTGATCCATACTTCCAGTCGTCTCTGGGATCTTCAAAAGCATTGTCAACCTCAAAATCCCTGAGCAGGCATAGTTATTGACAAACTCTGCCAAACAACTGATAACACACACACACACACACACACACACACACACACACACACACACATCCTTCTGCCAGCAGCAATCCTGAAAGGGTAAATTTTTTGAAAGATTCACCCTACTGTGCATGCTCCACAGCCTCAAGACAGTATTGTCCAGTTCCCCGGGTGTGCTTACAGAGGTCAGTTATATAAGTGGAGTTAGTCATATGGTCTTTACCAGACAACCTCTACCCCAGTGGCTCTGATCCCCTGAAACTGTAATGTCTCATCTACACTCAGCACAGTCCTTACTTGGGAGATCTCCCATGTTGCTTCCCAATGTGTGTGCATGCTTTTACTTTGCAGGTAACTCTTCTCTGGAATAAACCTTCTGTTCACTGAATGTCTGGGCCCATCTATAGAGTCTTTTATCAGCCACAACAAGAACCTGAACCAAAGAGGCTTGGGTTCTCCAGTGAACTTCCTGTACAACAGAAGCCATATAAGGATGAGAGATTAATCATGTCCCCAAACAGACTGAAGAAAGTTGCAAAAGGCTACTTAGTGGTTTCAGGTGTCACAGTGCAGTGAGATGGGATGGAATCAAGCCTGGGACTGGATTGGGGGCTCTTCATCTATGTTGCATGAGGGTGAGTCCTCTGGAGACAGGGCAGGCGAGGATCAGCCAGGAAGAGCTGAGCAACTGTGAAAAGGTGAAGAGATAGAAACAGAGCATTGAAACCCCTCCCAACTCAGGGCTCCTGGCCACCTCAAAGGCCACCTTCCCACTGGAGTCAGAGTTCTCCAGCTTCCCTCCCACGTGGCCTTCCAGTTTCAGTTTGCATGGGGATACAGGAGCCATGATTCATGGCCCACACGTCCACTCACTCCCAAGATCCACAGCAGCTCTGTCTAAGGCTGAAGTACTGAAGGACACCAGGAAACAGGACAGGTAGGTCACAATGGGGTCACCCCTGTATGCCTTTCTCCAGCTCTCTTCCTACTTTGAACACACTTTTGAAACTATTTTCCCAAGTGCCAGCTCCCACATTACAACACAGAATTACTCCCGAATGCCCTGTTAGGTGGGTCCATCAGCAAATCTAACAATACAGGAGCCTCATTCCTGCACTAAGCTGCCAGATCTTCAAAGAACACACACTCAGCCCTGTTCTTTTTAGTAGGGCATAATTTTGGCAGTCCATTGGCTAGATATGTCACTTTTGAAAGTCAAATTTGTAGACAAGCTCAGACAGATGAAGCCCTACTTCTGAGCATCGTAGTCCTTATGGAAATTATTCGTATTCAGTCATCTCTCTCCTTGCTGCCAGCACTGACTGCATGGGAACTGCCTTGATAGGATTGTGTGCCCAAGATAAAATATATTTGCTGGCATACTTTGTTTCTTTTAAAGGTTTTTAATCTGTAGTTTGAGTTCACATTTGTATGTACTTAGGACAAACACCATTGAAGAAGCAGAATAGGAAATGCTTTGACAAGGTGATGGAGTTAGAACATGTCACATGACTCCATCCTTTCTAATTGTATGTGTGTGTTGTGCAGGTATAGGTGTACATGTATGTGTGCATGTGTGTAAATGCCATAGGTTGACACTGGTTGTCTTTCTTAAATCTCTCTCTGTCTCCTCTGCCTCTCACTGAACCTAGAGCTCACTGATTTATGTGGGCTGAGTTGGCTATTGAGATGTGGGGATCCTGCTGTCTCTTCCTCTGATGTACTAGAACTACAGGTGCATGTTGTCATGTATGAGTTTTATTTTACCTGTGTGCTGGGGACTAGGTCTCAGTGCAGCATGCTTGTATGGCAAATACTTTACTGACTGAGTTGTCATTCCAGACCCTCATCTCTTATTCTTAGTGCTTATTTTTAATAGTTTGTGTTTGATCATGTCTATGTCCATGTGTGGGTGTGAGTACCGGAGTAAGGTGGCCACAAAGGGAATAAGGGGCACCAGATCCCCTGGAGCTGAAGTTCTAGGTGGGGTGTGAGTCATCTGACATGGGTGCAAGGAATTGACCTCTGGTCTGTCTCTCCAGCCCCTCCCTACTCTTATTCTTAATTCTCTTTCCACTGGAATAATTTATTTTTACTGAAAAGGGAAATAAATGAGTTTAAAAAAAACCTTCACTATTAGATAATAACAGTGTATTCTCAGGTCTATTTTTGCTTGTTAATTTTATTATTTACTCATTTGTTTGTTTGCTTATTGGTTCTTTTGGAAGATAAGCCCTTAAACTTATGATCCACCTGTCAATATCTCTTAAGTGCTGGGATTACAAGCACTGGTATCACAGCAATTATTATATTTTTATTATAAAAGATTGTTGAAAACAATTATTTGTTGACTCCTTACAAGGCAGAAGCATTGTTTTCTGTGAGTGAATCACGTGATCTGGTAATAGCTGGATTGGGGTTCTGTCTTTGTGTATGTACCATTCCTCAGAAAAAGGCAGTGTGTATAGATGTTCACATCTGAGATCATTTGGCTTGAGAAAGAGTAAAATCAGGACCAAAATACTATTCACACAAAGAGAGTAGGTTTATCTGGGGGTAAGCAGAATGTAGATTGTGGAATGATTTTAATTTCGTAGTCTGGACTAAGCATGTCTGAAGCCTAGCTTCTTTTCCTGGCAAGGCTGTCTGGTAGCAACAGCTTTCCCTCTATACCTGGCTTTTATAGCATTAGATAACAAAGAGGACCATTTGAAGCTGCTTCCTTTCCTCCCGGGATCTTTTCGCTTTCTATTTATAGCTCCTTCTTCCAGCTTGCTGAGAGTGCATCTGCCTCCTAGGTGATTTTCTTGTCTTAGATTGTTAAGGAGGCCTGTGCAGTGATTTCCTGAATTAGCAGGGAGGAGACTGGCTTGGAGCACAGTTACCCTGATTTAATAATATCCTTATGTATAAGTGATAATGCAGTGCGGCAGAGTGGTACACAGCTGTATTCCCGGCTTGTGAGGAACTGAGGTCAGACCAAGGTGTATGAAGTGCTTTCTCCAAAACTAAAATAGAAGACAAAGAGAGGAGGAAGAGAGGGAAGGGCTGAGAAGGGAAGAGCAGGGAAAGAGGGAGAGAAGGAAGAAAAGAAAAATAGGTCAGGGCGATGATTTACCATCTATAATTTTTATGCAAAGTACAATTTATCAGCTTGTTCATGCTCCATAATACGTTCTCGTGACTCACTCAAAAGCTTGCTGTAGAAACAACAAAATACTCATTGTCTCTCCACCCTTTGGCCTGGAAAGAGTGCCTACATGGAGGAAGCCACAAGCTTGTGCTAAGTATAGTGCAGACTTTCGTGCTCTGAGTTTGGGGATGACATCTGGATGCTGTGCCCTTCCAGAGGCATCCAAGCACTGTGACATTCTCCTTCACATTGGCCTTAGCATTCCTGACCAGACCCGGGTTGGGCACATTTACAGGTTAATTGCAGAGCAAGTCACCCAAGGGCCCTTGTCCCCTTCCCCCAATCAATGCTTGAGCTGCATTCAAACCAGAGATCCTGAAAGGATGGAGAATGCTCGAGTGAGCCAAGAAAGGAGAAGTGGGCCTGGGAGGCAGCAAGCGATGAGACATTTAAAGGGGATGGAAGATCCCTATAGGTAGTATGAATTTTAAACTTGGAGTTGTCAAACATCTGGGCTTGGTCTGTGTCACAGGGAATCTGGGAAAACTGCTAGGGTGTTTTGCTCTTATCTTATTCTCCCAAGCAGGGTGAGTTTCATTGTCTCCAGGCTTTATCTCCTAGAACATGGGCTGGGTAAACTCTGAGCAAAATGGAAAAGTGGTCTTTTCTTCCATAGCAACCAGCCCGCCAGATAGGATTGTGATAAGGCCCTCACCCTTTGCAAGAGTGCGCACACAGCAAGTGGGTTTTTCAATAAAAACCTTTTCTGTAGAAAAAAAAAAAAATCTCTTTTGAGTTGTTATTTTTCCCTGAGGTCTTAAAGGAAAGGAAGTTTACTTAAAGAGAAACACTTTTCCATAGGCTCTGGTAGCTGCTAATTTGAGCCTGTAAAACTGTATTCCAATGACAACGTACCCTAAATGTCTTGAAAATCACTTTTGACCTGGAAAGCTGGCTCCAGGAAGCCACTGTTGTTATATTTAAATGAATCCAGCTGGGTCACAAGGATGTATTGATCCAATAGATGTGGTAGGGAGCTTGGGGACAACACTTGAGGTTGATCCAATGCACTTGGAATATAAGTTTATTTTATTGCCGCTTCTGTGGAAAGTTCCAGCCTAGAGCTGCTTGAAGCTAACAAACACACAGAAGCCTGGGCCCTGGTCTTAGTCTCCCCCAAATCTGAACACAAGCCTATCCTTAGGTACCTGCTGCTCTTGTGTTCCTCTTTCTGTAGCTTGGACTCGAGTGTAAGCTTCTAGTCATTTCCACACAAAGCTCTTGAGCTTCTCAGACATCATAGCAAAAGTCCACAGTTGATCCTTTCTCCACAGTACAGACAGGAGAGCTTGGTCCTGGCCTAGGCGAATGTCTGTTGAGTAGCCCCTCTGGCTTCCTTAGCTGCCTGGGCTTTGTGTCCTAGTACTCTAGGGTAGTCAAGTCTAAAGATGGGTCACTAGAGGCCTTCTGTAGAAGGCTACACCTCAGCTCTAGCTACCATTCCTAGTCCACTTTTGAAGGCCTATTTTTTGAACAGACCATTTTTTCCTTTGATTCATTGACATGTATGATATATTATCATATGATATCATTAGTTAATATTAATTCATATATATGGTATTAATCCTCTGTTAGATGTACAGCTGACAAATACTCTCTCAAATTCTGTGGGCTTCCTCTTTACCTGGTTGATTATTTTTTTTAGCTATTCAGAAGTTTTTTAGTTTTGTGAAGTCCCCCTGTCAATTGTTGGCCTTAATTCTTGGGCAAATAGAGTTCTATTCAGAAAGTCCTTTCCTTCACTGGTGTTATGTGTTTGTTGTTGATGTATAGAAAAGCTATTGATTTTCTCAAGTTGAAACTGATAGAATTTTTAGGATCTCTGATATGTAGCATCATGTCATCTGTAGTTAGGGTTAGTTTAGTTTGAGGTCTTTCTCAGTTTGTATCCCTTTCATTTCCTTTTTTTGCCTTATTGCTCCAGCTAGTACTTCTAGTACAATGTTGAAAAGTTCAGATAGTGGACACCCTGAGGCCTGTTGCATTCATGAGTTCAGTGTGGTTTTTTTCAAGCATTTTTTAGGATGATGTTGGCCCTGGGTTTATCATATACAGCTCTTACTATGCTGAGGCATGTTCCCTCTAGTCTTGCATTTCTCTAGAACTTTTATCATGATGGCATATTGAATTTGGTTAAAGACTTTTTCTGTATCTCTAGAGATGATCATGTGATATTTTTATTTATTCACTTTACACCCCAATTGCAGCCACCTCCCTCCACTCCTTCCAGACCCACCCCCACATACCTCTCCCTCACGACTCCTTCCTTTTCTCTTCAGAGAAGGAGAAACCCCCACCCCCCCAACAGGTACTAACCTGCCCAGACACATCAAGTTGTAGCAAGAATAAGGTCATCCTCTCCCACTGAGGCCAGACAAGGCAGTCCAGCTAAGAGAAGGGGATCCAAAGGCAAAGTCAGAGACAGCCCTTGCACAACTGCTACAAATGTTTAGGAGGCCTAGGTTCACCCCATGCATGCTCTTTGGTTGGTGGTTTAGTTTGTGTGAGCCCCCATGGGCCCAGGTTAGTTGATTCTATAGGTCTTCTTGTGGTGTCTTCTACCCTTCCAGCTCCCTCAATCCTCTCCCCACCCTCATCCCCAGCTCTTTTACAGGCCTCTCTGAGCTCTGCCTAATGTTTGGCTGTGGGTCTCTGCATCTGTTTCCTTCAGCTGCTGGATGAAGCCTCTCAGAACACAGTTATGCTAGGTTCCTGTCTGCAAGCATAGCAGAGTATCATTAATAGTGTCAAAGGTTGGTTCTCTCCCCTGGGGTGGGTCTCAAGTTGGGCCAGTCATTGGCTGGCTATTTTCTCAGTCTCTGCTCCATCTTTATCCCTACACATCTTGTAGGCAGGACAATTTTTGATTCGAAGGGTTTTAGGATCTCTCTCATAGACCCCTGGGAGCCTCCCCTATCCCAGGTCATCCCAGAGATTCCCCTCCACCGCTTTCCATTATCTTTCCAAACCCTGTCCTGCCTCCCCACACCTGATATCACCCTGTTGTCCCACTCTAAACCTGCCTCCCACTTAGTTCCCTCCCTCCATCTACCTATTTTATTTCCCTTCTGGGTGAGATTCAAGCATTCTCTTGTGTTCTCCTTGTTACTTAGCTTCTCTGGGTTTATGGGTTACAGCATGGTTATCATATACTTTATGACTAATATCTACTTCTAAGTGAGTACATACCATGTGTGTCTTTCTGGGTCTGGGTTACCTTACTCAGGATGATATTTTCTAGTTCCACCCATTTGCCTACAAATTTCATGATGTCTTTGTTTTTAATAGCTGAGTAGTATTTCACTGTGTGAACGTATCAGATTTTCTTAATTCATTCTTCAGTTGAGGGACATCTAGGTTGTTTCCAGTTTCTGGCAATTATGAATGAAACTTCTATGAACATAGCTGAGCAAGTGTCCTTGTGGTATGGTAGAGCATTTTTTGAATATATGCCCAGGAGTGGTATAGCTGGGTCTTGAGATAGAACTATTCCCAACTCTCTGAGACATAGCCAAGTCGAGTTCCAAAGTGGTTGTAAAAGTTTGCACTCCCACCAACAATGGAGAAGTGTTCCCCTTGCTCTACATCCTTACCAGCATGTGCTGTCACTTGGGGTTTTGGTCTTAGCCGTTCTGATTGGTATGAAGTGGAATCTCAGAGTCATTTTGATTTGCATCTTCTCGATGACCAAGAATGTTGAACATTTTTTTAAAGTGCATCTCAGCCATTAGAGAGTCCTCTGTTGAAAATTCTGTTTAACTCTGTACTCCATTTTAAAATTGTGTTATTCGGTTTGTTGGTGTCTAATTTCTTGAATATATATTATATATAATATATTATATATAATATATGTAATATAACATATAACAACAACAAACGTATAACATATAACATATAACAACATATAACATATATATTATATTATATTATATTATATTATATTATATATATTATATATATCTCCTCTGTCAGGTGTAGGGTTGGTGAAGATCTTTTCCCATTCTGTAGGGTGCAGTTTTGTTCTATTGATGGTGTCCTTTGCCTTCCAGAAGCTTTTCAGTTTCATGAGGTCCCATTTATCAATTGTTGATCTTAGAGCCCGAGCCATTGATGTTCTGTGCAGAATGTTGTGTTCTGTACCAATATATTCAAAACATTTCCCCATTTTTCTCTTCTATTAGATTTAGTGTATCTGGTTTTATGTTGAGGTCTTTGATCCACTTGGGCTTGAGTTTTGTGCAAGGTAATAAATATGGATCTATTTGTATTCTTCTACATGCAGACATATCTCTTCCATCTCTTGTATTCTGTTGGTAATGTTTGTTTCTGTAGTTACTGTTATCTTTCCTATATTTTCCATCTCCAGGATTCCTTCAGTTTGTGTTTCCTTTATTGCTTCTATTTCCATTTTCAAGTCTTGAACAGTTTTATTCATTTCTTTCACCTCTTTGTATTTTCCTTTATTTCTTTAAGGAATTCATTCATTTCCTCTTTAAAGGACTCTATCATCTTTCTAAGATTGGATTTAAGGTCATCTTGTGCTTCAGCTCTGCTAGAATATCCATGGCTTGCTGTAGTAGGATACCTGGGCTTTGGTGGTACCCTATTGTACTAAGTCTTGTTGACTGTGTTCTTATGCTGGCCTTTAGCCATCTGGTTGTCCCAGGTGTTGGCTGGATGTGCCTGATGCTAGCAGGACTCCTAGGGGAGACAGACAGAGCAATGGGCCTTACAGTGGAGTTCAGGGAACAGCACACTGCTCACCTTTGCTGGCTGTGTTCCAGGTGGACCTGAATGTTCGGGGGATCCCACAGACCACCTCAGGAAGGTAGGCAGAGTCATGGGCCAGAGAACATCATGCATCTCACCTCTGTTGGCTATGTTCCAGGTGGACCTGGTAGGTAGGGGATTGGTGAGGGAGGGGTCTAACCTGGATGTTCCTGGGGCTTCCAAAGTCCTCCTCGAGAAGGCAGGCTGTGCTGGGCAATCATATTAACTTTGTCTTTAGGTCCATTTATGTGACTTATTACATCTATTGACTTGTATGTGTTGAATCACCCCTGCATTTCAGGGATAAAGCCAACTTGGTCATGGTGAATAATCTTTTTGAAGTATTTCTGTATTCTGTTTGCTAGTATTTTATTGAATATTTTTGAGTTTCTGCTCATAAAGGATCTTTGTCTGTAATTTTCTTTTTGTTGTTATGTTCTTACCTGGTTTTAGTATTAGAGCAATGCTGGTTTCATAGGAGTTTGGGAGTTCTTATGCTTCTACATTTAAAAATAGTTAATGAAGGATCGGCTTTAGATGTTCTTTGAAAGTGGTAGAATTCTACTGTTAGTCCATCTCGCCCTGAACTCTTTAGTACTAGTTTCATTTAATTGGTTATGGGTGTGTCCAGATTGTTGACTTCTTGGTTTAATTTTGGTAGTTTGGCTGAATCTAGAAATTCTATTTCTTCTACATTTTTCACCTTAACAGAGTATTGGGCATTAAAATACTACTTCCTTATGATGTTCTGAATTTCTTTGGTGTATGTTGTAATGTTTCCATGTTCAATCTGTTAATTTTGGTCTTCTCTTTCTTTCATTTGGTTAGTTGAGGCAACGATCTATGTATCTTGTTTTTCTTCTCAAAAAAAAAAGTTAATATTGGTGATTCTTTGTATTGTTCTATGTCTATTTTATTGTTTTTAATTTCTTGCCTTCAGCTAGGTTTGAATTTGTTTTGTTCTTTTTTTCTCCAATTTTTGGGTTGCATTATTATGGAATTTATTTTAGCTCTTTCTGATTTTTTTTTAACATAGGCACTTAGAGCCATAAATGTCACTTATGGGACGGCTTTTCAATGTGTTCCAGAGTCTTTATTTCGTTGAGTTTTCATTTAGTTGCAGGAAGCTTTTATTTACTTCTTCATTTCTTCCTTTCCCCACTTGCCATTCAGCAATGAGTTGTTTTTCTCCATGCTTTTGTGTATTTACTGGAGATTTGTTTGCTGTAAATTGCAAATTTTACTGCATTGTGGCCAGACAGAGATACAAGGAATTATTCTAATCTTTCTGAATTTGTAATGATGATTTGTGTTTTGTCAAAGGATATGATATGTTTTTAGAAAAGCCTCTGTGAGTTGCTGAGTTGAATGTGACTAGAATCGTCTGTAGATATGTTAGGTCTATTTGATGTTTGATGTAAGTTAATTCTGGCATTTGTTTGTTTATTTTTGTTCAGATAACCTTCCTGTTGTAGAAAGTGGGGTATTGAAATCACCTACAGTTAATAGATTGACATTAACCTATGTCTTTAAATACAGTAGTATATTTTAAAAATGAATTAGGTACTCTAGAGTTTAATATGTGTGTGTATGCATGTGTGTTGTATGTGGGTTTATTTTGTTTTTTTGGTTCACTGCTCATTTGATTAGAATGAAGTGTTTCTTTTTATCTCTTCTGATTAATTTTAAAGTCCTTTTTGCCATATTATAGGATAATGATCACTGCTTACTTTCTGGTCTCATGTATTGGGGTACTTTTGTCTTTCCTTTTATCCTGAGGTGGGATAAAACACATCTTTAAAGCGAAGATGTGATTTTGTAGACAACAAATAGATAAAATTTGTTTCTTTATCCATCCAGTTAGCTTACATGTTTTTCTGGGAGAATCCCATTGATGTTTAAGGTTATTACTGAAATATGTGTGTTAATTGCAGTCACCATGTTCTTGGATTTTGATGGTGGTCTTTCTTTGTGTTTTAATAACTGTGACTTTGTATCTCATTCTACAATAGTCTCCCTGCTCTGTTCATTCCTGTATCTTCCTCAAGTTTGGTTTGTTGGATATACATTTTTTAGATTGTTTATGTCATGGAAAGTTTTTCTTTCCCCTTCAATTCTGCTTGCTGTATTTCTTTAGGTTTCATCCCTGTGTTCTCTGTAGGTTTTTGTTCCTGTATTTTCTTTAGGTTTGGCTTGTTGGCTATACATTTTTTAAGGCTGCGTTGTTTTCTTTCTCCTTCAATAATAGTTTTTCTGGGTGTGTTAGTGTAGGCTGTCTATCCATAGTCTTTTAAAAATATGGAGTACATTGCTCCAGGCTTTCAAACTTCCCACTGAGAAATCAGCTGTCATTCTGATGGGTTTTCCTTTATATGGGACTTGTGTTTTGTCCCCTTGCAGCTTTCAATATACATTTTTTTTTTTTTTTTTTTTTTTTTTTTTTTTTTTTTTTTTTTTTTTGCTATGTATACTTCGTGTTTCAACTGTTAAATACCCTGGGAATTTTATTTTTTTGGTCTTATCTATTTGGTGTTTTGTGTGCTTCTTGTATCTGTATTGATGTGGCTTTTTTTAGTTGGGGAGTTTTCTTGGGAGCACCATTGACTTGGGGTTTTTCTCCCTTATCTATGCCTGTAACTCAAAGGTTTTGCTTTGATTTGTTGTTTGTCTGTTCGTTCTTACAGTATCCCACATTTACTGTATGCATGTTTCTTTCTTGTGTTTTAAGTATATTTTCATAATCCTTGCTTATTTGGTCTAGACTCTTTACCTTTGAGTCCTAATATTATATCTTCTGCCTGATTCCTTTTACTTGCATGGCTTTCTTTTGGGTTTTCTAGTTAAGTTATTGGATTTTTTCAGTTCCATCTTAATCTCTGCTTGAGTCCAATTTAGTGTTTCTAACTTCTTTGAATTCAAGTCCTGAACCACCTTTTGTCATTTCATCAGCCTTAGATGTGTGTCTTCTTGTGTGTCACCTGGCATTTGTTTACCTGGAGTCTCTTCTTTTTAATTTCATTGAGATTTTCCGTTATATCTTCCTTAAACCCCTTGAATCCTTTGATGATGTTTATGATTTTTTAAAAATAGGCTCTTTCCTGAAGAGGTTCATCTATGTAATTTTTACTGACAAACATTTTAACAGGACTGGTAGGTTTTGAAGAGAAGATACTGACTTACTTTTTCGAATTGCTAGTATTTTTACAATGAGATCATGGCACATGGACTTCTTTTGTTAGCTCTAAGACTAATATAGACAGGACAGGTTGAGGTAGAAGAGAAAATGTGTAAGTAGATTGGAGAAGGTGGGACATCTGGCTGTGTGGAGAGATTGAATGTGGTACAGAAGGGACCTGTGGGTGGTGGAAGGAATGTGGGTTATAGCTAGACCCTGGAGTTCCAGGTTTTTTGTTTGTTTGTTTGTTTTGTGCAGGTGTCTCAAGTTAGTTTGTTTTTTTGCAGGAGTCTTTTTATGGTGTGTGTGTGTGTGTGTGTGTGTGTGTGTGTGTGTGTGTCTTTCTGACTGTCTCTGTGTGTGTGTGTTTCTTTCTCTGTGTCTCTCTGTTTGTGTGTCTGTCTCTCTCTGAGCTCTGTATCTCTCTCTCTCTTCTCTATCTTCTCTCTCTCTCTCTCTCTGTGTGTGTGTGTATGAGAGAGAGAGAGAGAGAGAGAGAGAGAGAGAGAGAGAGAGACCTCATTCCCAAGTCCCTGCCTATGGTTAATGGTTTAATGACTGGAAACAGGCTCCTTATGAGGCCAGCATCCAACAGCACTCTCTTCTTTTTGCCGTTAAGAATGCAGCCCAGAATTAAACCCCATCAGATACCAACCAACATCTGTACCCTCAGCTGCAACAGGAAAGACTCTTGCTAGCCAGATGTGGCCTTCATAGGAGATGGATCTCAGGCCAAATCAGGCCCATCTTGTTAGGAATCACAACACACCCTGACTGGTGGCTGTTTCTCCACAAGCATGTTTAGACATTTCCATAGTTGTGTCAGGTTGCTCTCCTCCCTATTCATTAAGGCAGGGTTTCTCACTGAACCTAGAGTCTAGTTGAAGGAAGACCATTTCTTCATCCTTCCAATTAGCCCAAAGTGCTTATGTATTGCAGTATAAAAAGACAAAGGGGGCTGGAGAGGTGACTTCAGTGGGAAAGCACTTGTTTCACAAGCATTAGGTCTTGAGTTTGACCCCCAGAACCCACTTTAAAAATTTTGCGTGTAGTGACTAGTATTTGTAATCCCAGTAATGCTGACACCCAAAAAGGAAGGTACCCGGGGCTTCCTGGCCAGTCTGCCTAGCCTACTTGAGTTCCAGGCCAATGAGAGACCCAGTCTCAGACAAACAGGGTGAATGGTGCCTGAGAAACAACACCTGAGGTGGTTGCCATTGTCTCCACATGCGTGTGCATGTGTATGTACACACATGTGCACATATACAAGGGAGGAATTACATCTACTGTTGCATAGAATGCTTTCTAGAAACAAAGCCCCTGGTTCCTTCTATGAGCTCCTAGGGGCCTCTACAGCCCCTTAGTTAACATGGGGAGTCTGACTCGTGTGGTCCCTGGCAGGGTGTTCAGGTGCACGATTTCCATTGTCCTTCTTGATGGAGACTGCTTCTTGAGCATCCTGGAGATAGTTTTCCCCAGGAACTAACTGGTCAGGGCTTCCTTTGGTTGTTTCAGTAGCAGAAATCCTTCATGTGACTTACGAAGAGAATAATTATTATAGTTTCCCTGTAGAAACACAAGGCACTTGTGTTAATTGTTACCAGAGAAAGGCTTGGCACCAACGACTTGTCGACTCAGCTAGGAACAAATGAGAAACGTGTGCCTGCTGTAATATTTTCGTTTTTTGGTCAATGGCCCAATTTGTACGGAGATTTTGAACTCAGAATTCAAGTGTGATGACGAGACGATTCTGTCCGGGGCATTAAGTGGTTTCTCTCTCTTCCTCCTTTCCTCCATGTCCTTCTCCCCACTTCTTTCTCCTTCCAAGAGTTGACGAATGCGCACAGCACCAGGGAAAATTTAAGTGCTGCCTAAGCGTTTAAATGCTGTGCAACTTTGTAAACTAGGAGATTTTAGAACATTAATTAATACCAAAACTAATTAGATATCATCTGGTCAACCATAAAGCAAGTTCTGAGGTTGCCAAGAAAACCAATCTTTGGCAAAAAATAAAGTAGCTTGAGGCAATGATTTAAAGGATTAAGTGGTACCTTATCCCTCTCTGGGGTTAACTGCAGTTATTCCATTTTTGAGAATCTTACATGCTGAGTTCCATATAAGACATGCAGGAAGGGATTCTCTTTTAAAAATGGTAACTTATTTTCTGTCCAGTATTGCCTCCCCCCGCAATCCAAAAATTTCATGAAATTTAATTTTTCTTCTCAAGCACCCTACACTAGTTTTTACAGTGTGTAGATGAGATATCTCACACATTCCTGTTTTTTCTCTTATACCCAACCCTCTAGCCAAGTTGCATGGTGTCGGGAACATGGTGTAGGTCAGACTATGGGACAATGCAAGCACATGGTTCATATGACTGGGTTGCCCAGAAGTAGGCTGTGTGTTTGCTCTGTGTATACAGAGTAGAATTTGCTTCCAGGAATGTCAGTATTCAAGAAAAGGACGAATGAACTTTCAGTTCACAATGAAACCAATGACACAGATGCTCTAAGCCACTGGCGAATTAGACATGACTACAATACTATACGCACCAAAGAGCTTGACCTCAACATTCTAATTTTCGGCAAAGCTTCGTTTACTTTTTTAAAAATGCAGCTACTCATAGAAGTTTTGGGCGTTAGCATAGCCCTTGGACTTTGGGGACCCAGAACAAGCAAGCAAACATTTATTTATTTTTGTTAAATGTATTTATTCACTTTACATTCTAATATCAGCCCCCCCCCCCCCCCACACACACTCTACTCCCAGTACTCCCTCATGCAGATCCTCCCCTGGGAGCCCCCTCTAGGTATTATCCCCAACTACATCCCAACCACCATCACCACTCCCATTCCCACCCCAACCCAAGCCCCTGGACATCAAGTCACTTCAGGACTAGGTGCATCCTCTCCTGCCTCACCAGACAAGGCAGTCCGATTAGGCCAATGGGATCCATAGGCAGGCGGGCAACAGCTAACTCTTTGGTTGGTGGTTCAGTCTCTGGGAACTCCCAAGGGTCCAGGTGAGTTGACTCTTGGTTTTCCTGTGGAGTCCCTGTCCTCTTAGGATCCTTCAATCCTTCTCCCAACTCTTCCATAAGACTCCCTGACCCATTGTAAATCCTTAGGGACAAAAATGGGTGAGATGGTGGAAGTGTGGGGTGCCAAATCAAATCTTGTGGGGGCCAGTTTGCTTATTCAAGTCTCTTTCCTGGGCAGGCAAATTTCTCCCCAGTTACTCTGCAGTGGTTTGAATGAGAATGGCCTCCATAGGCTCATCATATATTTGAATGCTTGGTCACCAAAAAGTGGAACTGTTTAAAAGAATAACAAGAACTAGGAGGTGTGGCCTTGTAGGAGTAGGTGTGGTTTCGATGGAGGAAGTGTCTGACTGGGAGTAGGCTTTGAGGTTTCAAAATGCATGTTAGGCCCAGTCTATCTACCTCTATCTCTCTATCTCTTTATCTCTCTATCTCTCTATCTCTTTATCTCTCTATCTCTTTATCTCTCTCTATCTTCCTCACTCCCAAGCTCTGGCCTGCAGATCAGAAAGTAGCTCTCAGAGGCTGCTCTCTGCCAGGTATGCCACTGTGATCCCCACCATAACAATGATAGATCAAACCTCTGAAACTGTAATGATGCCATCAGTTAAATGCTTTCTGTTGCCTTGGTCATGGTGTCTCTTCACAGCAATAGAACAGTGACTAAGACACGACCTGCTACTGTTCTCTATTTAGAACTGTTCTTCCCTTTCTTCTGTATCACCTGTTGCTTTAGAGCAGTGGTTCTCAACCTGTGGATGATGACTCCCTTAGGGGGTTGAATAGCACTTTCACAGGGGTTGCCTGAGACCATTGGAAAACACAGATATTTACATTATGATTAATTCATAACAGTAGCAAAATTACAGTTACAAAGTAGCGACGAAAGCAATTTTATGGTTGGGGGTCACCACAACAGGAGGAACTGTTTTAAAGGGTCGCAGGACCAGGAAAGTTGAGAACCACTGCTATAGAGTAACTACTGTTTCAAGTCTCTCACCCACAGAAAGATCTGACACCTGTTTGAAGGGTTTTAAACTCCTTCCTGAAGCTGCCATACTTAAAGCCAGCCTCAAGAACTCATGCTTGCACTCCATAATGTTTGGGTGGCTGACTACAGCCTGGAGTTTTTTTGGGTTATTTTTAGAGTGTGAGTTGTGCACTGTTTACATTGGTCAAATTAGCTGATTCCTTGGCAGGTGGCCCTTTCCTTTCCAATAGATTGACACCACCTTCATTTTGTCACCTCCCAAGTGGCCCAGCTTTCTAGGGAGAGGGTGCTGACAGGACCATCACAAGTGAACAATAGCTGTTACAAATATATGCTTACAGAGAAGGACCACGTGTACCAGCATAATTTGTTTTTTATTTATTTATTTTTTGATGGTAAGCATGTTGCCAGACTTCAGTGGTGCCAACTAAATTTAGCCAACCCAAACACAGACCCAGTTCTGGGAGACCAGCAGGAATGTGAAGCAAGAGTACTCTCTGCTTCTGATAACTGCATATTTAGGGATGGTTTGCTTTTCTTCTCTTGTTTGTAAAAATATGCTGGCAAGATGAGTGCTTATGGGAAACCCAGTGGGGGAGACATAAGGTCTCAAAGCAGAGCATGGACTGAGGGAGGCGTGAGGTGTGGTGGGGAGGGGGTTGCGTAGAATGTGTAAGCACGAAATGCACGGGGCAATGAACTGGCTTTGTCCTGTGTTCTAGCCAACCGAATGTTTTCAACATCGAGCCTGGAATGTTACCTGCTCTTTCAACATATGTCCATGTGCTCTGTGCTCTGTGCTCTGTGCCATGATTTGTTATTTTAGAACAGCTTGAAACCCTGCACAAAGTTCAACATATGACCCCATCATTTTAAGGTAATAATATAGCTTTAAAAGTTTCTTCCTGGCCTCCCCTTCATGTGAGAAATTCATTGCACATTATAAATTCTTCTTTGCTGATCAGCACCAGTTCCTTGCTTGGCTAGCATGATTTCCAGTGCGTTCTCTCTCTCTCTCTCTCTCTCTCTCTCTCTCTCTCTCTCTCTCTCTCTCTCTCCTCAAGTAAGGTAAGTATGGACTATTTCAGACCATGTCTCAGAAAGAGTGCAGCCGTTGACTTACGTCCACACTAATAATGATCATTAAGTGATCCAGGAGAAAAGTGCAACACTCTAAGCGAGTGATATGAAGCAGATGTGACCTCAGAAGTAACCTCGCAGAACGTCCCTTGGATGTGACATCCTTTCAAGTTGTAGAATCACCATTACTGTGAATTGTTTAAATATATGAAGTGAGATTTGGCAGCTGGGAAACACTCGGTTATCTGCTTCTCAGTGTTAAATCCCAATAAATGTTTTGAACCAAGAGCTGGTATGTAACGTTACCAAAGCTTCCTTTCTCTTCAATGAAACTCCTCAGATCTCATGGCACAGCTGAGCTTTGTAATAGCAAAGGATTATGGGCCACATGCTAACCCAGTATGACATATGCTCTCCCATAATTATTGTAGTTATGTTTCAAAAGTTGTTGATTTTAGCATGTAACTTTATTTTAAATGTTATAGTGAGAGGTATCAGGGGGCCTAGAAGCAGGGCCGAGCAGGGAGCCCTCCACCTAGGGGTTAGAGCTATTTGGTTTAGTCAAATATTTGTTGCGAGGAAAGAAACAGAAAGCCTTGTCGGTATTTTGTAATTAAAACTACACGGTTGGTTAACTAGACACCCTGCTGAGTTGGCTGGTCAGACTTAGAAACTTTGTTACATCTCAGTTTCAGCCACCTGTGAAAAGTCTCTGCTACTGACTCAAGTCAACTCACCACATAAGCGTTCTCTCACTTACAACAATGAAGCTTGCCCGTTGTATTTTTCTTGGCTCTAACACAAAGACTATACAAGTCTGAGACCTCTTATATGGTATGGAGCCCATCCCTCAAAAACAGGTTGAGAAATCAAAGAAACAATCAACTAATGACAGTGTGGTGCTCCTTCTTTGGGAGGAAGGCTGTCCTGGATCCTTCTATGTGCCCATCTGTAAGATCACAGACTGGGACTTGCTCTGTGACTCCAACAGCATTTGAAAAGAGCGCTTTGCTGAGGCAAAGTCCCAACCTATCTAGAAATCCTGATGCTATTTTCTTCGAAGGTCATTTCCAGGAAATGAGTCCTGGTGGTCTGTTACTCTCGGACCCCACAAATGGGGTCTGATTCCTTATGACATGATTTGGTTGTTGGGGACAATCAGGGTCTTTATCCTGTCCATTTTGCTGGTGTCTGCCTTTTCATCTAACTCTACTAGCCTTCTAGAAATTCACTTCTAGTTTTGAGAGAATGACATTTATCCTGTAGTGTCCATGGGGCTAATTTCTGGCTCCCTACCAGTTGCCTAAACTTGCTGGGGTTCAAGTTCCTATATACTATTTGCATACAGCTGACTCATGCTTGTATCCAACACGTGGCCTACAAGTTTCAAAAGTATACATAGGATTATTCTGCGTGACCCTGTGACGCCATGTTGTCACTTACAAAGTTAATACTTGAGAACTATGACATCAAGTTACTTTTTAAAAAATCACATATGAAAACCAAACCAAGCCAAACCAAACCAAACCAAACAAAAACCTCTCAATGTTCTAAGTAAGCTTGATTTATTTATTTATTTATTTACATCCCCAAAGCTGCCCACACTCCTGGTCCCCCCCTTTCAGAGTTCCTTCCACCATACCCCCTTCCCTTAACTCTGAGAGGGCAGCCCCCCTCCCCTGCCCCCCCCATCCTCCCACACCTCTACACCCAGCCTCCTGGTATTTCCCAACCCTGGTGCATAAGTCTCTGCAGATTAGGTGCATCTTCTTCCACTGAGGCCAGACATGGCAACCCTCTGCTACATATGTGCCAGGGCCTCAGATCAGCCCGTGTATGCTCTTTGATTGGCGGCCCAGTCTCTGGAAGCTCCCAGAGGTCCAGGTTAGTTGACACTGTTAGTCTTCTTGTGGGATTGTCATCTCTTCAGTCCTTCCCCTAACTCTTCCATTGGGGTCTAAGTAAGTGTTTGATGTGTTTTTCCCCAAACGTTTTGAGTATAGTGTTGGTTGAGTCAACCATGGTGGCACAAATGAATATGGAGGCCAGTGTGTTGTGACTCATGAGAAGCCTTCCTGAGTCCTTTATGTATACCGCCAGTCTCTTCCCTTCCTCCAGCTATCTAGGCTTTGGAAGATAAAGACAGGAACTGAGAGTGGGGAAAGGAAGAAAATTCTGGGAGAAGACATCACTAACTACTTCAGAATATTCAGGCACTGATGTGTATGAGTCACATACATGCCCAGCATGGTTTCCAAGCACCACTGTATGGCGTGTTCACCGCCTCAGGGAGTCAGTGCCTTTCTGTACTCATTCTATGCTCAGAGAAGTCACGTGACTGTCCAGAAACAATAAGCAGAAAGCATGAGCTAGGAACCAGAGATTGTGACTCCAAAGCCCAGAACACTTTCCCTATGACAGTGGCATGTCTAGGGATTCAGATGGGTCTGGGAGCAGCTTGGGAACTGGGATTGGTTTTCACAGGTCCCCCTGGCTGTCCAAATCCACCCAGGGCTAGGAGGCAGGGCCCTAGTCACGCTGCCCAGGAGTACAGAGCACTCACATCTTGCTTCAGGCTTTCTGCTGGTGAGGATCGTCAGTGTTCATTCTCTCTCATCTCATAAACACAGAGAGCTTCTGAGAAGACTCTGAGCCTGGGGGATGCAGATATGCCACTGGAATCTCTCTTTCTCTCCCTCTTTCCCACCTCTGTGTCGTGTATGGTAAATGGATGTGGATGTGGATGTGTGGGCAGAGGCCCAAGGTCAACCTCATGTGTCACTCTCCAGGCTCCATCCACCGTCCCTCACTTGGACGTGGGGTTTCTCTGTTAAGCTGGATTGGCCTGCTCAAACAAGCCCCAGGAATTGCTTTGTCTCTGTTCTCCCCACTCCACTCTGGGTCTTCTGCTTGCACAGCCAGCCCATTGACTACTGAGGCATGTTCCAGCTGGCACAGATCTGCTCTTTACTTTGTCCCCCCCTTCCCATGATGGTCACAAGTCACAAAGTCTCAAGTCTCCCTATAATTACAAGACTCTTTAAATTTAAATCTTTAGGGAACAGATGTTTCTGTTACAATATAAGTTTCCCAAATGAAGGAAGGTACCGCTATAGTGGCCAGTGTTGTTATACACAAGACTTGCTCCAAAGCTTCCTCTGCCGTGTTTTTGAAGGGGTTGGGGGATTGGAAGGGCTATTTTTACTACATTCAATTAAACTCATAAATGATCTTCTTCCAAAAGAACTGATTTCCTAGTGCACTGGAGAAGTCTGTAAAGGCCTTAATGACTCTTGAACCCTCTTGGTTTCCACTGAAAGGCCACACTCAACTGTAGCCCTTGTTAAAAGTTAAACCGGGGGATGTCTCTGAGGAGAAATTCAAGCTTTCCTTCCCGCTTGGACTGGTCATGAATGGTGATTATCTGCCTGTAATTGGAATCAGATGTGCTGCCCTTGTATTTTAGTCTACTGGAGATTATTTTTTTCCCCTTATAAATTGAGCAAAATAGTCATTGGCTTCAAGATCGACCTGTTCACAAAGAGGCACAGTGTTGGGAATGCAGGGCTGTTCCAGGAGCGCAAACTAAAAGCCAGTTTCTAAATCTCTTGCTGGGATGGGGTTAGGAGAAGCACACCCTCCTGCCCTGAGCTGAGTGCTCATCACCCAGCCTTCTCCTGCAGGGCAGGAGTGAATAGGTGGATTTCAGAACACAGACTGGGATTGAGACAGAAAGATGTGGATCAGAGAGCATCAAGTGCCTGATTCTGATGTTCAGGCAGATACATTTACAGTCTGTAAATGGAAGTGGCAATGACACCGTTGCACAGAGACTATACAGCCCTGTTTTTATTTTGTTTGTTTGTTTGTTTTTTTGTTTGTTTGTTTTTTTTTTGTTTGTTTGTAATGCTGTGTATAGCCTTGATACTAAGTGCCATTGGGACAGTGTGTATAGATATCAGGTTTGATTCTTAGGAGAAATTTCCACAAAAGACACAAAAATGCTGGCACTGAGCATGGAGAAATGAATAGGTAGGTAGAGTGCTTGCTATGTAAGCAGGAGAACCCCAGTCTGAATCCCAGCACCTCTGTAATGCTGGGACTGGAGCGGCTGTCTATAATCCTAGTGCTTCGACAGTGAGACGGGAGGTTGAGAAGGAGAATCTCATATGTTCATCTGTGCCGTGGTGAGCAACCAAGTGACCCTGTCTCAAATAAGGCAGGAGATGAGGATCAACACCCAAGGTCGTCACCTTGCCATGCATGGCATGTACCTACCCACACTCATGTGCTTGCACACACATACACACAGGCATATTACATACACATATGCACCACATGTGCAGCTTTAAAAATGCTGACATCTTTCCAGACAGGGTGTTAGGCTGCTACAGCTTGTTACTTGGGTCCCACTCTGTCACTTGTCAGAGGCAGTCTTAGGAACACACACACACCTCCTGAATCTCACTGTTCTCGAGCTCATGGAGGCATTGCAAACTTCCAGTGAGGTTACACAACACAGAAGCACTGGCTTTTGCTATCATGGGATATTGGTGGCTGGATGCTGGAGGTTACAGAAGTCAGAGATGAGGCTAGAATAGGGGCGACTCAGGTGAAGCCCTGAAGCGGGCAGGCCAGGGGCCATCAGCTTTTCAAACATTCCATACTTGCCACCTTACCAACCTTGGTGTTTACCTTGCTTTTTGAAATTATCTTCACTGATATGCTGCCTAAATTTTAGGCACGCGGTTTAAAGAATGCACCTAGTAAGGATGCAGCTGTGGTTCTTAGAAATAACAATGGCAATTGATTGACAGGAGGCAAGGTGAGTCAAATTCTGTCCTCTGAGTCTTAGAGGCTAAGAAGGTTTTTATTTTACTTTGTGGTTTATTTACTTTGTGGTACATATACCACAGCACATATGTAGAGATCAGAGGGCAACTTACAGGAATCGGTTCTCTCTATCAAGAGTTCCAAGCATGGAACTCATGTCCTTAGCCTTGGCAATAAGCACCCTTACTTACCTACTGAGCCGTATTACTGGCTCCACTGCATCAAATTTCTGTAGCATTCTCAATGTCCTAGCACTTTTAAGACTTGGTCCTGAAAACTTTTATCTGACTTGATTTGATTTTCTTCTGGTTTCCATAAATGATTCTTTCTCCCCTTAGGAGTACTCACAGAATATGGGCTCTAGTTGTACTTTGCCTTCTCCTGAAGCACGCTCAGCCCAAGGCCGTGCCCCGTTTTTACTTTGCGCGTCCCTATGAGGTGTGTGTTTCTCTGGATGTGTGCTCTTGGTTTTCCTCCTGTGTGCTTAGCATTGCGGTAACAGTGATAGTCACAGCAGGGCTTTTGGATAGAGCCGTGTATGGATGCATTTTATAACAGAACATGGTGATGTGCATGCTTATGGTTTACATCCGCTTATGTGGCAGAATGATTTTCTGACCCTGAGACTCCTTTCCTTGCAATATGAGCTCTACCTTGGGCATTGCTTTCACAGCTTAGGACACAAGCATGGTTTCTGAGCTAAGGAGCAAAAAGGAGGAAGGCACAGGAGGACGAGAGCAACCTCACAGACATCAGCTGCTTGGCTCCTGACATTTTAGGCACGTGGTTTAAAGAATGGACTTAGTGAAGATGCAGCTGTGGTTCTTAGAAACAGAAATGGCAGTTGATTGATAGGAGGGAAGGTGAGTCGAATTCTGTCCTGAGTCATAGAGGCTAAGGAGTTCTGTTTATCGGGGGTTGGTAAGGGCAAAGCTGCAAGTCTATTCAGTGGCAGAAGTTTGGCCCATTTGCATTTGGCCTCTTGGCTCTCTCTGACTCAGACCAAGTCAATGGGCTAGATCAGTTTGGTAAAACCAGAGCAGGGTTCGCTCAACCAAGGTTGGTGTTCAGGTGGCTTTTCTAATGGGACAGTAATTATCTGGGGAATCTGCTCCTTGGTACCATGTTTCCTTTTGTCTACGCCTACCACTTGGATCATGTATTAGACAAAGGAACCCTTTCTTCCCTTGCGTTCCTAGTACAGCATGTTCTTTAAAAGCATAAAAAACAGGACAAGAAGCAGCTATGAAAGCCCAGCCCTCCTCACCCAAAGGATGCTCAACACAGAAGCCCGAGGTTCTCTTTTCCTCCATGAGCCAAATATCCACATTGTTATAGATGACATGAGGGGGAAAAAAAAAAACTTGCTTGAATGGACTGAAATGCAGCAGTTTTGATTGGCAGGTAGTAGAAAATGTACATATGTGTGCAATATAAATTCAAAATCCTCCAAGTACCTTGGTAAGATGATTCCCACACCATAATTTTTCTGTGTTAATACTAATAATGATAATAATATTTCAGTTCTACTGAAACTTAGAGGATTAACGTCTTGGTAGAATCTTCCAAATAGCTTTCATTTCTGACACTGGGTGTTGGGACAGTGTGGTTGCCTCCAGGCAGAGGACTTCTGGGTAGTTTATTTCAGCTAACACCTACTGAGATGTTCTGAGCTCCGTGATGAGCAGCTAAGCCATGGTTTCAACCACGTCTGGCACCTGAGTTTGAGGAATACTAGATGACAGTCCAAAAACATCTGTTGGGAGCCGACTTTAGCAGAAAGCGGCTAGATCAACTTTGCAGCCATCTGGAACCATATACCCTGACGAAAGATTTGGTTTTCAATAGCCTACAACAGCTGAAGCACACTCTGATATCCCACATATTTTATGTTGCTGTTTACTGCCCCCAGCTGCAAGGTGCACGTGGTGGCCACGCCTGCAAGGTATTGCAGTTCACGTGCTGTCCACGTGCTATCTACACCATACATGCTCATAAGGCGCATGTGCTATCCACACCTGCAAGGCACTGCAGTGCACGTGCTGTCCACGCTATAGACGCCTGTAAGGCTTACGTCATATCAACACCTGCAAGGCACGTGGTATCCACGCGCCTACAAGGCACGTGGCAAAAGCCTATAAATAGCTCAGAATTCCCTTCAATAAACGAGACTTGATCAGAATCTCTGTCTTGTCTCCATTCTTCGAGTCTCTTCCCCTTTATCCCCACTCTCTCTCTCGCTAGACCCTGACCCTCGGACCGGAACGGGCAGTACGGGCTGCAACAGTTTGGCGTCCAACATCGGGCTCCAGTAAGTGCAACAGTTTGGCACTCAACGAGAGGCAGCGGGAACGAGAGACCCAGTGAGGGACTTTACGGAAGAAGAATCTGTTGGTTGCCGCAGGAATCTGCCGCATTGAGAAAGGTAAGGAAAATGGGACAAGAAATTAGTCAACCTGAATCCAAAATTAGTCAGCTTGAATTCAACTCTCTGTTTCGGTTTTGTTTGCTGCTCACATGTGTTAATTTTCTGCTTTTGTTCTTGAATGCTGTCATTTTGGTTCAAAATAAAAAGAAGCGTAAGTTAGAATCCAAAATACAGCCAAAGGTTGATGACAATTTGTCAGAGCCAGATTGTGCTGACCAAGAGGAAGAGGAAGTTAAATTTTATGACGCTGAAATGCCCTCTTTCTATGTGCCTCCACCTCCAAGTGCTCCCCCAATGGAGACAATGGTTGTAGATCCTAAAAAGGAGTTACAGGACAAAATTACTACCCTTAAACAACTGATAGAGTTAGAAAAAGAGTATCAGGGCTTAAGTAACCAGTTACAGAAATTAAGGACAGGGAAGAGGTCTCAAGAGACTAACTGCGAAAATCCCCTGGATTTTCATGTTCCTCAACCTGGTGTCCAAAGGCAGTCCCTATCCTCTAGCTTTAGTTCAGTTACAGATCAGCCAGAGGAGGGAGACGCTAAGGCTTTCCCTGTATCAGAGACCAGAGACGCTCAAGGGGTTGCTTGGAGACATCACACAGGGTTTAATTTTCAAATTATTAAAGAATTAAAAAATGCAGTATCTCAATATGGTGCCACTGCTCCCTTTACTCTTGCAATTTTAGAATCTGTTGCAGAGGAGTGGCTAACTCCTAGTGATTGGAATATGTTAGTGAGGGCAGTTCTTAGTGGTGGAGACTATCTTATTTGGAAATCAGAGTATCATGAGAATTGTAAAGAGACAGCTAGGAGAAACATTCAGGCAGGCAATGGTTGGTCCTTTGATGCCTTAGTAGGAGAAGGGCAATTTGCTTCTAGTGATAACCAGATGCAATATGACCCAGGTTTATATGCTCAAATTCAAAATGCAGCCATGAAGGCTTGGCATAAACTCCCGGTAAAGGGAGACCCTGGTGCATCTTTAACAGCAGTCAGGCAAGGGCCTGATGAACAATTTTCTGACTTTGTTCATCGATTAATGACAACAGCAGGGAGGATTTTTGGCAATGCAGAGGCAGGTGTAGATTATGTGAAACAACTTGCATATGAAAATGCTAATCCTGCCTGCCAAGCGGCCATTAGACCTTATAGGAAAAAGACAGACCTTACGGGATATATCAGACTCTGTTCTGACATAGGTCCCTCTTATCAACAGGGCTTAGCTATGTCAGCTGCTATGCAAGGAAAATCTGTAAGAGATTTTTTGGTAAATAAGACAGAAAGGTATGTTTTAAATGTGGTAAGCCTGGACACTTTGCAAGAGATTGCAAAGTAGAAAATGAGTTAAGCCAGAGACAGCCCAGAAAACAGCCTGGGCTCTGCCCACGTTGCAAACGTGGAAGGCATTGGGCTAGTCATTGTATGTCTAAAAGAGACGCACAAGGTAACACCCTTTTCTATGATCAGGGAAACGGGAACAGGGGCCAGCTCCAGGCCCCGAACCGACACAAGCCAAAACAGGCTTATGGAGCAGTCAGTGTCCTACCAGCAAATACCAATCCCTTTCTGAACTTAGTCGAGCAACACCAGGAAGCGCAGGACTGGACCTCAGTTCTGCCACCCACACAGTATTAACCCCAGAAATGGGACCTCAGGCTTTACCCACTGGAGTGTTTGGACCACTCTATCCAAATGTGTTTGGCCTGATAGTGGGAAGAAGCAGTACTACTATGCAGGGATTACAAATTTTTCCTGGAGTTATAGATAATGATTATCAGGGTGAGATTAAGGTAATGGCGCAGGCAATTCAGAACATAGTCACCATTCCTACAGGAAAGAGGATAGCTCAACTATTGTTACTTCCATTGTACCCTACTAATCACAAATATAAGAATCCTAAAAGAGGGGATCAAGGTTTTGGTTCCTCTGATGCATACTGGGTACAGCCTATAGTTAAACAAAAACCTATGATGACAATTTGGCTAGATGGAAAGGCATTCCAAGGCTTGGTTGACACAGGAGCTGATGTGACTATCCTAAAACAAAGTGATTGGCTTGCTACCTGGCCTCTGACCCCAACCTTAACCAATTTAAGGGGTATTGGCCAAAGTCAAAATCCACTACAAAGCTCTAAGGTGCTAACGTGGAAAGATAAAGAAGGAAATACAGGAAATATACAACCCTATGTCATCTCAGGCCTTCCCATTAATCTCTGGGGCAGAGATCTGTTATCCCAGTTGGGATTGATTATGTGCAGCCCTAATGAAGTAATCATGGCTCAAATGGTAAACTCTGAGCCTTCCCCAGGCAAAGGATTAGGAAAAGGTGAAGATGAAATTATTCATCCTACTGAAGTTTATGGTAACAATGAAAGAAGAGGCTTGGGGTATTTTTGATGGGGGCTACTGATTCAGCTGCACCCCTAGGACGTTGTGCGGATCCCATCACCTGGAAAGGGGACTCACCCGTCTGAGTGGATCAGTGGTCCCTAACCACCGAAAAATTACAAGCTGCCCAGTTGCTAGTGCAGGAGCAATTACAGGCAGGGCATTTGGAAGAGAGTAACTCTCCCTGGAACACCCCAATATTTGTCATTAAGAAAAAATCAGGAAAGTGGAGATTGTTGCAAGACTTGAGGGCTGTTAATGCAACCATGATTAAAATGGGAGCCTTACAACCTGGGCTGCCCACACCGGTGGCCATACCTTTAGGTTATTTTAAAATAGTTATAGATTTAAAAGACTGTTTTTTTACTCTCCCCTTACATCCTAATGATAGAAAACATTTTGCTTTCAGTATTCCCTCTATAAACTTTAGAGAACCTATGAAAAGATATCAATGGAAGGTATTGCCTCAGGGTATGGCTAACAGTCCTACCTTGTGCCAAAAGTTTGTGGCTTCTGCCATAGAGGGTGTTAGAACTATGTGGAAGCAAATTTACATGATTCATTTCATGGATGATATTTTGCTAGCTGGAAAAGATGGAAAACAGGTACTCCAGTGCTTTGATGATCTTAGAACAGCTTTACAGACTGCAGGGTTACAAATAGCACCAGAAAAGGTGCAATTACAAGACCCATATACCTATTTAGGATTTCAGATTAATGGTCCAAGTATTATTAATAGTAAAGCCACACTGAGGACTGATTCCCTTAAGACACTTAATGATTTTCAAAAACTACTGGGAGACATTAATTGGCTAAGACCATATTTGAAACTTACAACAGGAGAATTGAAGCCTCTGTTTGATATTCTCAAGGGAGATCCTGACCCTAAATCTGGCAGGGCTCTAACAGAGGAGGGTAGAAAAGCCTTACAGAAGGTAGAGAATGCTATTTCATCCCAATTTGTAACTCATATTAATTATTCTAAGCCTTTATATTTTCTTATTTTTAACACTAAACTGACTCCTACTGCAGTTTTTTGGCAAACTGCACCCATATTATGGGTTCATCTTCCCTCATCCCCCAAGAAGGTTCTTAATCCATACTATGCAGCTGTAGCAGATATGATTATGTTAGGCAGAGATAACAGTCAAAAATATTTTGGAAAAGATCCTGATGTCATAGTACAACCTTATACAAGGCATCAGGTTGATTGGCTTATGCAGAATTCTGAAGTCTGGCCTATTGCATGTGCCTCATTTGCTGGTCAGATAGATAATCATTATCCACCAGATAAATTGGTTCAGTTTTGTAATCATCATGAATTTGTTTTTCCATCTCGTACTACACATGAACCTATCAAGGAAGCATTGCTAGTTTTCACTGATGGTTCCTCATCAGGAACAGCTGCTTATGCCTTTAAAGATCAAGTAATCTCTTTTGCTACATCATCTGTATCAGTTCAATTGGTTGAATTACATGCTGTTATTGCGGAGTTTCAAGCATTTCCAAATCAAACTATTAATATTTATACAGATAGCTCATATATAGCTCAGTCTATCCCTCTGCTAGAAACTGCTGCACAAATAAAGCATTCCTCAGAAGCAGCTGATTTGTTTTTACAGTGCCAACAATTAATTTTGAGGAGAAAGTGTAAATTCTTTATAGGACACCTGAGAGCCTACACTGGGCTACCAGGTCCTCTCTCTGAAGGAAATACCAAGGCAGACCTAGCTACTCGAATAGCTGCAGTTACTTTATCAGATTCACAATCTAACTTGGATAAGGCCATAAAGGCTCATGAGTTACATCACCTTAATTCTAAAACTTTAAAAGGTATGTTTAAAATTATCAGAGAACAAGCTAGACAAATTGTCAAACAATTTCAATCATGTGTTAAACTTTTACCAGTTCCTCATTTGGGTGTAAATCCAAAGGGACTGATACCAAACAGTATCTGGCAAATGGATGTTACTCATTATAATGAATTTGGCAAGCAAAAATATATACATGTATGTGTAGACACATACAGTGGTTTCATTTATGCAACATTACAAACTGGGGAAGCAAGCAAGCATGTGATCGCTCATATGCTTGCTACAATCGCTGTATTGGGTGTGCCTAAACAGATAAAAACTGACAATGGCCCAGGTTATACAAGCTCCAGTTTCCACCAATTTTGTGAAAGATTGGGAATACTACATAAAACGGGTATTCCATATAATCCACAGGGCCAAGGTATAGTAGAAAGGGCACATCAAACCATTAAATGTCAATTTGAAAAAATTAAAAAGGGGGAATGGTACCCTACCAAGGGATCCCCCAGAAATATCCTTCATCATGCACTCTTCATTTTAAATTTTTTAAATTTGGATTCTGAAGGAAAATCTGCTGCAGATAGATTCTGGCATCCTGATACAAAAAAAAATTTTGCAACAGTCCTCTGGAAAGACCCATTAACTGGAACCTGGAATGGGCCAGACCCAGTGCTTATCTGGGGAAGAGGTTCTGTTTGCATATATTCCCAAACTGCAGATGCTGCACGTTGGCTGCCAGAGAGACTGATTAAACAAATAGACAACAATAACAAATCCAGGGAGGAGAAACCCCCTGAGAAGCGTATTTTTTCTTCACAGGAAACATGAAGATGCTTCACAATTGCCTTCAAATTGGAACAGATCAACGAGTAAACCTGACTTGGGAAGTTATCAGTGCTGAAGAAGACATCACCACCCATATCTCCAGGGTGGCTCTATTGGACTCTTGATTCCCTGACTTATGATTTAGTGGGGAACTAGATTGTTTTAGATTTAGTGGGAATTTAGATTAGGAGAAAACCCACTACCACAGTTACTATAGTTGTTTTTTTGGGTTTGAGATTGACTAGAGCAGGAACAGGGATTTCCTTAGTTTTCTTTAGATCAAAGCTATGATCAGTTTTGTATTTATATAGATTTAGATTCTGATATAAGACATTTATAAACAGAATAGAAGAGGCTTACACTTTTACTCCTCTGATAGAGGGAGTTATGTGTTACCCTTAAAAAAGAGTGTTGCTTTTATATTGACTGTTCAGGCATTGCTAAGTCTCTTGTCTCTTGGGTTAATAAGGTTCAACAAACTGATGGCTTTTGTACGAGATACTATTCAAATGAAACCCATACAGGTCCACTATTACAGGCTGGAAGTAGGAGACTCTGAAACCTCTGTCATCAAGACTGATGAGGATTAACCCCTAACTTACGCGCTAAGCCGGATAGTCAGTGACGGGTAAGAGAGCATACCGAGACCCTTGCCCCTAAAAGAAGGGAGGCCTCACCATCCTAAGACAGGAGCTCAACCAATGGCTGTTGAGTATCCAAGGACGGGAAAGGGAGGCTGGGGTCCTTTGTTCCAACCTAGGACAGGCACGGTTTCCGTAAGTTTTCCCAGCCTTCCCTTTTGAAAAAAAAAATTTAAAAAGGGGGACCTGTTGGGAGCCGACTTTAGCAGAAAGCGGCTAGATCAACTTTGCAGCCATCTGGAACCATATACCCTGACGAAAGATTTGGTTTTCAATAGCCTACAACAGCTGAAGCACACTTTGATATCCCACATATTTTGTGTTGCTGTTTACTGCCCCCAGCTGCAAGGTGCACGTGGTGGCCACGCCTGCAAGGTATTGCAGTTCACGTGCTGTCCACGTGCTATCTACACCATACATGCTCATAAGGCGCATGTGCTATCCACACCTGCAAGGCATTGCAGTGCACGTGCTGTCCACGTGCTATCTACACCATACATGCTCATAAGGCGCATGTGCTATCCACACCTGCAAGGCATTGCAGTGCACGTGCTGTCCACGCTATAGACGCCTGTAAGGCTTACGTCATATCAACACCTGCAAGGCACGTGGTATCCACGTGCCTACAAGGCACGTGGCAAAAGCCTATAAATAGCTCAGAATTCCCTTCAATAAACGAGACTTGATCAGAATCTCTGTCTTGTCTCCATTCTTCGAGTCTCTTCCCCTTTATCCCCACTCTCTCTCTCGCTAGACCCTGACCCTCGGACCGGAACGGGCAGTACGGGCTGCAACAGTTTGGCGTCCAACATCGGGCTCCAGTAAGTGCAACAAACATCCAATAGAAACTAGAGTTCATCTGGAAGAGGAGATGGATAAGAAGCAAAAAAAGCCCCGAAACAGGGAGTCCATGAATACAACCGTGAGAATGCCTGCCTAGCACTGGCATGCCTGAGGCCCTGGGTACCATCTGCAGTGCTGGGAAGAAAGAAGAGGAAGCAAATGTAAACACCCTGCAGAAGACATTCTAGGGAACTTCTCATCTGACCTGAAACACACTAGAAACATCTGCTATCCAAAGAGGCTGGAACTATCGTACAGCTCAGAGAGAAGCAGGGTGACAGAGCAGCATAGAGAAATCCAGAAACAGATCCACTTGCACATAGAAATGTTGTATGTGAGAGGGAAGACATCTCCTGGTGTGTGTGTGAGGGAATGGACATCTCTCCCAGTGGGAGAAAGAAAGAAAGAAAGAAAGAAAGAAAGAAAGAAAGAAAGAAAGAAAGAAAGAAAGAAAAAGAAAGGAAAAGAAATCTCTACAAATGGCTCCTGGAAATCAAAGTTGGATCTTTTCCTCACTTCATACATTGGATTAAATTCAAAACAAGCAAAAAATTTAAATATAAAAAAGAAGCTATAAAAATATAAAAGATTATATGAATTATTTCCTAATGTATTAGAAAGTGAAATTGTAGCTGGGCTGTGGTGGCACAGGCCTTTAATCCTAGCACTTGGGAGGCAGATGCAGGCGGATTTCTGAGTTCGAGGCCAGCCTGGCCTATAGAGTAAGTTCCAGGACAGTCAGAGCTATACAGAGAAATCCTGTCTTGAAAAACAAATAAACTTTGTTTCCATATTTGCTCCCTTGAGTATTTTTGTTACTCCTTCTAAGTAGGACCGAGGCATCCACACTTGGTCTTCCTTCTTCATGAGCTTCATGTGGTCTGTGAGTTGAGTCTTGGCTATTCCAAGCTTTTGGGCTAACATCCACTTATCAGTGAGTAAATACCATGTGTGTTCTTTTGTGATTAGGTTAACTCACTCAGGATGATAATTTGTAGTTCCATCCATTTACCTAAAAATTTCTCGAATTCATTATTTTTAATAGCTGAGTAATACTCCATTGTGTAAATGTACCACATTTTTTGTAGCCATTCCTCTGTTGAAGGGCCATCTGGAGACCATTCCACCTGGGTATCCATCCCATGTACACTCACCAAAGGTAGACACTGATGTGGATGGCAGGAAGTGCATGCTGACAAGAGCCTAATATTGCTGTCTCCTTAGAGGTCTGCCAGAGGCTGACACATTCAGAGGCAGACGCTCACAGCTAACCACTGATCTGATCAAGGGTTTCCCAATGGAGAAGTTAGAGAGAAGACTGAAGGACCAGAAAGGGTTTGTGGCCCCATGAGGAGAGCAACAATACCAACAACCAGAGCTCCCCAAGGTCTAAACCACCAGCCTGGGAGCACATAGGGAGGGATCCATGACTCCATCTGTATATGTAGGGGAGGATGGCCTTGTTGGGCATAGGTGAGAGAGGAGATTCTTGGTCCCATGAAGGATGAACACCTAGTGGGGGTGGGGAATTCAAGGGTGGGGAGGTTGGGGAGGTGGGAGGGGGTAGATGGGGGTACATCCTCATAGAAGCATGAGGAGGGGGGTTAAGATAGGAGGTTCCTGGGTGGTGGGGGTAAGGGGATAAAATCTGAAATGTAAATATAATATCCAATAAAAATAAATTTAAAAAGAAAAACAAACAAACAAACAAAGTGGAATTTTCTGAACCATGACTCAAATTTAGGCACAATAAAGAAAAAGACTGTTGGACTTGTTTGTATTGCAATAGAAAGTATTCTGACAAAATGAACAAAAACTACTCAGAGAACAAAGACGAAGAAAAATCACTATGAGCAAGAGCTGAAGAAAGGCCACAGCCAGAAAAAAGGGTATTTTCAACTTTTAGCAGAGACGATGGGTTTTAGCCTTTTGCGTAAGGAAAAACAAAATGCTTTAAAAGGCAGAGAGAAATGCTCCAGTAATTTCATAGAAAAACAAATGAGAAAAGTGAGCAGATAATGAATGAAAAAAGAAATCCCTTTAAGGCTATGAGAGGATGTTCATCTCCATTCACACCTAGAACAGAAAGTGGTAACATGGACCGTTTCTCACACAGATGCAGGAGTGCAAAGGCTCACAGTGTGCTCTGCTGGCTATGCCGTGGGTGTGTGAGACCTCTCCTTTGGTGACAGCAGGAACATGGCTGACAAGCTCCTGTGGGAGAGACTTAGGCCCTACCTAGAGAAATCACATGAGTTCTGGGCCCACATCCCAGCAGTATACTTTTAAGAACCCTGGTAAAAATACAAAACAACTGATGCCATATTTCTAAAGGCAAATAACTAGAAATAGCCCGTGTCTATTGCCAGAGGACAGGCTGGATAAACTGAGTCACATCCTCATGAGGGAACACAATATAGCTAAAGGGAAACCAAAGCCATTCTCTGTCCAGCTATGGAGTGATTCCCACACTGTGCTGAGTGAACAGAGAATAGAACATAAATTTGTCTGTATTAAGAACACAAGGAAGACTAAGCCACATGTTTAAAATGTGATTAATTGTGGGACCTAAAGGACGAGAGAGAGAGAGAGAGAGAGAGAGAGAGAGAGAGAGAGAGAGAGAGAGAGAGAAGAAAGCTAGCCTTGCTAACTGTGTGGTGCCTGGTAGATTTGACTTTGAAACAGTGCAAATGTTGTACATAATGAAAAATTAACTGATGAAGTTAAAATGTAAGAGGCAGTATGTAAAAGTTGGAAGCAAAGTTAAATAAATACAACTAACTGTGGATTGGGTTGTCGGCAGAGGCAATGAGACAAGAGCCTTCCCATTCATCTTTAATTTATGATCTTATAGTGCTAAGGCCCTGGCAGGTAGACACCTAAGGACAAAAAGAAGAGTGCATAAAAAAAGTTTAAATAAACTTCCCTCATAATACTGCTGGTGTTAAAATTTGCATTTTTGTTATTGTTTATGTGTTTGATATATCTGTGTTTATGTCCTGAGTGCATATGTAGGTATATATGCACATACATGTGTGTGTGTGTGTGTGTGTGTGTGTGTGTGTATGTGTGTGTATGTGTGAGTGTGCACCTATACATAAGCCATAGCTGAGGTGTAGAGGTCAGATGACAGCTTGCAGAAGTCAATTCTCTCCTTCCACCATCTGAGTTCAAGTTCTCGACCTTAGGTCCTCAGGCTTGGCAGCAAGCTCCTTTACTTACTGAGCCCTCTTGCTGGCCATCCATCTTATATTTTGAGACATGTTCACTCACTGAATCTGGAGTTCCCTGTTTCAACTAGACTGGTGGTCAGCAAGCTCCAGGGATCTCTTCTGATCTCTGTCTCCCCAGCTCAGATTAAAGGTGCATGCTTCCAGGCCTGGTTCTTATGTGTATGCTAAGAATCTGGACTCAGGTCCTCATGCTTGTGTAATGGACCCTATACCAACTGCACCCTCTCCTCACTCTTTTCATCATTTGAGAGTGTTATAAATGTGATATAAGATAATTACACTGCAGTTATTGAGAAGTGCAATTGTTGTCATGAAAGAAAAAAGTTAAACTTATTTTAAAAGTCAAGTTAGCGCGTTAGGGCATGGGTTTCACTCTGGAATTTTCACACTTATATGACATTATATTTGGTAGAATATTTTTACTTTGGAGTATCATAATGAGATGGGTAGATAGATAAGACAGACAGTCAGTTAGATTACAGACACATAGTAAATGAACAAATGATGGAATGTCAAGCTGTCCACTCAGAACTCAGAGAGCAAATGACCAAGGCCGCTTCTACCAATCTCCTTTGCAAGATGACTGGCTCCACATCTGGGAGTAGAGAACCAAGGCTAGCCTGAGGCAGCTTGTCACAACGTAAAGCCAGGAAGCTATCAAAGTCAAGAAGGGACATGTCAGGAAACCTCAGGAGCAAACTTAACAAAAGTTCCCAGAGGGTAACTATTTTAACATCAATAAAGATAATAACCACAGTGAATTGGAACATATGATTTATGTTTGAATCTGTGAGCTCCAAATGGTGCCAGAGGAATCCTGGGGCAGTTCTGGGGAATGCTAGAGAAGAACTCAGCTCAGAAAATCATTGAGCAAAGCAAAGATGAGAAAGCCTTTATCCTGTAGTTTCTATAGTGAATGTTGTCCTGGGGAACTTAGAAGACTCAAACAGACACTCTTTTGCTATATCAAAGAGTGTTTGGGAATACAGAGGACTGTGAGGAATGGGGATACCAAGGAGGAAGCCCCAGCCCTTTATACCTGGGGACCCAGCCAGGGAAAAGGGACATTTTGCAACCCCACCAAATGAGTGAGTCTAGGCAGTGATGATCAACATCTGATGATATCCCAAGAAGAGAGACAGCTCAGTCAGTGGGCAAAGGTAATGAAAGAGGCGTTGTATTAAAAAAAAAAAAAAAAAAAAAAAATCAGACCTGGATCCAGTGGAGACTCTAAACACAGCCCCCATTACAGGAAGCAGGGCAAGAAGGCCAGGCTGGTGCTATGGGGGGTGGGTGGCAATCAGCAAAGTGAGGAATGTCTACAGTGTCTTTAACAGTTAAAGGTTTTAAAAATACGAAAAAGAGATGTGAGGAGAACAAATTAGATCCAAGGATGAAGTACACAAGGCTCTGGGCCTGATCCCAGGCCCTGCAAAATATTTAAAAGTGTCAGACCGTTGGGCTGGTGAGATAGCACAGCAGGAAAAGAACTTGCTGTGTCCTCTGACCTCCACACTCACGATGGCATCCACCAGTGCCAGTCGTTTTACACACGAGCACTTGCACACACATATGCACACACACACATGTACATGCACACATGTGCACATACACACAATTATTAAATAAAGATTTAAAAATGGCCTTGCAGGCTATTAGTCAATCATCATTTGTTACTGATCTGAATCCTTCTTTGAATGGTTTGCAAGTGTGTCAGATAATCAAGAAAACATGCACAAGGGTATATTAATTAAATACTTAAGGATACTAGGCTTTATTGTTAATTCTTTTTAGATACAATAATATTTAAGCAATTTTGAAGTATCCTTACTGCCCAACCTTTTGAGAGAACAGTCACATTTGAGGACCTTGAGAATCTAGCTACCAAAAAAATATTGCACAAAACTCTCATAACATTTTATATAAGTTTATGATTTGTGTTGGGCTGCATTTATGGCTGTCCTTCGCTGTAAGTGGCCTGTGACGTGTGAATTAGAACAGAGCAGACATGTTGAGATGTTTATACATGAACTGATAAGATATATGAGATTTATCCAAAAATAAATTGGAGAGTTAGGAGAGAGATGTGTGGCCTTTCTTTCTTTCTTTCTTTCTTTCTTTCTTTCTTTCTTTCTTCCTTCCTTCCTTTCTTTCTTTCCTTCTTTCTTTCTTTTTTGCTTCTTTTATCTTTGTTTTCAAGTTGTCATTGATAACAATTACAACAGTGCTGAGAGATAATCAGAATGACAACTGTGACTCTGGGATGGATACGAGCTATTTATTGGGCTGAACTCATTAAAACTGAGGTTTCCATTTTCCTAAAGATAGATACTGTTGCTAGGATGTCTGAATAGTCAGTTCAAGCCTGGTTCTGATGAGCCCCTAAATTTAACAGTGGAGAAGAAGTTTCTAGGAAGGAGAGAGAGAGAGAGAGAGAGAGAGAGAGAGAGAGAGAGAGAGAGAGAGAGAGAGAACTATGGAGCACACTCTGGGCTGGGTCTCTGCACTGATGCCATTCTCCATGCCTGGGTTCCTAGATGCTCTAGATAACTCCCTAAGCTCCATCCATCAAGAAGATGTTATACTAAAAAAGCAAGAAGTGAACAAGTGAGTATCATGCACCACAGACCTGTGAGTGACATCGGGTTAGCTTTCATCAGTGACATACCAGTCACATACTTTAACAACATTAGCCCCAGAAACAGCAGAAACTCTTGGGCTGATGCCAGAGATGGAAGGTTATTGAATGGAAAGGACTTTCTGCATTCATTGGCTGAACAATGGCACACAGAGCCCCATAAGCAGGACCACAGATTATGTGAGAAACACGGGGAAAAGTTTGGGATCCCAATATGACCTTATTCAGTAGGAGGGGTTAAATGGGGGAACATGTCTGCATTTGCATCATCAAGTGTGCTTCACAGAGAGCACCTGAGATGACAAAGTTGGTTTTACCAGCTTCTGGTCTGGGTGGGAAACTGAAGGGACCATTCAGAGAGAAGGATCTATTTGAGATGGGCTTAGTAAGCTGGCAGGGCTGGAGTGTGTCTGTGCATGTGAGCATCGCAGATGTACACCCTGACGCACAGACCTGTGCTTACTTGCAACTGTCTGGGAGAGAGGGGAATGAGTCTGGGACCAGCTTTTCTGAGGAGACACAGTGTCAATGCAGGCCTAAAATGAAATCTGGGGCTGTTGTCTGCAAGATGGGGAAACGTCTGTTTAGACCTGTCTGGATCCATCCTTTGGATGTTTGGAATACCGTCCTTGTCTATGAGGCCCACCACATCTGTAACTTGTTTTCTAAGGCTGGGGACAGAACTCCAGGCCTAGGCCTTGCATATGCTGGCAAGGTCTTTCCAGAGGAGCTGTGTTCCCTTTTTGTGGAAAAGTTCTTTCAAAGTGACATGTTTCTCCCAATTCTACAACAATCATAAAAAACCTAGATTGAAAATGAACAAGAAGCATAATTTTATTTTCTGAGCCTCTTAGTTATTGGCTTTCTTGTGGCAGTAGAATTTTTATAAGAAATTTATTGTTGACATTTAGAAAAGAGATGAATTTGTATTTAAGTAATTTACTTACAAACTATTTTCTTTCCATAAGGGATGCCTGAAAGGGATTCCTAAAAACAGTAAGTTCTCCCATTATGTTTACAATATCGTTTCTTTTGCTCAGAGTTAGTTTACAAGAAGTTTTCAGTGTGACATAAAGCAGGCAGTGGCATCATGGAAATGAATAATACACCTTTGTGTGTGTTACACGTTCGTTAGTGGTCTTTGTTCATGTCTGTGTCTATGGTCATGAAGTTTAGTGTTTACATGCTGTATTCTTGAGAAAGGAAATGTTGAGAATTGTGTTTACGCTTATTTTTGCAAGAAAGAAGTTTATCCTATTGGTATTTAATGTACCGTCTGGCTGTTGTATAAAATTCAAATATAAATCCACACATACCAGGGTTGCATGCTCACAGACGTTTTAATTTGCTTGCACCTATGCCTGGAACATTGGTTGTTTGTGGCTGTGTGTATGTCCTGATGTGTGTACACAGGTGTGTGCATGTGTGCACAGGTATTAGCAGTTTTGTGTGTAAGCCAGAGGTTGACCTCATGTGTTCCTTCTTACGACTGATACCCACCTCTCGTTTCTAAACAGAGCATGTCACTGGCACCTTAGGATCACCAGTTTGGCTAGGCTTGGCCAGCCAGTTATTCTCCACCTCCTCAGTGCTGGGACTGCAAGTGAGACCGACCACCACAGCTATCTTTTTTAACATGGGTGCCAAGACCTCCTTCCTGCATGCATTTACTGACAACGTTAGTGCTTCAGCCCTAAGACTCTGTTTTTAAAGATGAAGTCACAAGATCCCTGACCAGGGAGGGATGTGATCAGCAGTACATAGTAAAGAGATCACGTGCTGCTGGGTACAATGTGGACTGACTAGGTCACTGATTCTGGGGATGGGGGAGGAGCGGGGATTTCACAATGGTGAGATGAAAGCTTCAGCCATCAAGTACCATCACTTTGAGAAGCTAACATGTAGTAGGTGCTTGACTCTTTAAAAGGTGCGCAAATCTGGACTTGCCCAGGAACAAACATCAATTATCCCTGAAGAAGCCTCCCTGGCTGGCATCTCAGGAGAGGTCTGGCTGGTTGGATGAGGGAACTCAGCATCCATGCCCCAGGCTGGGCAGCCTTGCAGAGAATTATATTTGTAAAACTGCTGTCATTTTTATAAACATTTTCTGCGTAGAGAAGAAAAGCCAACGATGAAAAGAAATGTTAGCACGTGGAGTGCAAATGGCCACTGTTGGGCCCAAGCAAGAGGCTGTGAGGGAGACAGGACTGGGGAGGGCAGGAGGAGGATGTTCATGAGCAACCCTTCTGATCTGGGAACAGGACGTGTGCTTCTCCAACATGAACTCATTGCTTTTCACTTCTAGATTTTTAGGACCAATTTAAAAGGACAAATATATAGTCTGTCTTTCTCTCTCTTTCTCTAATAAAATGTTTCATTCAGGGGGATGAAAGGCCACTAATGACATGACAATAATGGCTAAGGTTTATTGAGCACTTACTATTTCCCTATGCAGTGTGTTTTAAAGAGGCCCAGCCCAGTAGGCAGCTCGTAGCAGCTGATGCATTGTGCTAGAATCTGTTCCACTTTAAGACAGCAAAACTAGACTTTTAGAGAATAAACGATATGTTTATTTTCACAAAGTTCCTAAGTTGTATGCCTGGGGACTAAATCCCAGAGGGCTGACTCTAAGCTTACATAAAACTAGCTCATTCTACCTCCTCCTGTGATGCTACAGGACCTCCACATTCTTGTGGAAGCCTTTCACTGTAGTACACTAAAACCATGTCGAACACGGTGATCTGGCTCCTCAGGGAATCTTGAAGATACAAGGTGAGAGACTAACTACCCATCACCACCCTGTGAGAGGTACTCAAATATCTACCCAATGAAAATGGAAGAGCTCTGTTTCCTTTTCCCTTGCACCATATAGGGTAGTAGTCGAGGGACTTGTAGACTTTCTCTTGACTTACAGGAAATGTTCACACACCCATGGGCATAGCAGCAGGCTAGCACCGCCATCAAATCCTGCTGTATCCTTGAGTGTATCTGGCTAAATCTTACCTGGGGAACACAAGATAGACATGCCAACAGGATACAATTCCACTAGTTGGTTCAAACCATGAAAACCAAGGAAGACCCCATGAAGGCTTCCCAGTAAGTAGGATGTCCCAGCATCCTCTTCTCTCATCATCTCTCTCTACCCTCTGACTTTGGGAAGGGGGGGGCAGAGGATACGGTCCGTGGGGAGTGCTCTGACTGATATATCTAGTGCTATCACACTGGAAAAAATGGTTTTTATGCTTTCCCTGTGAGTATAATCTGCAAATAACTGCTTGGTTAGTGTATATTTATCAAACATGTCCCCTCAAGGCTCAGGTGTCCATGCCGAAAAGGAGGCAGAGAGATCGTAAAAGCCAGAGATGGTGGAGGACAAAACCAGTGTCTTCCAGACACAAGAGGACTGGTACACATACAAACTCACAGAGACTGTGACAGCACAAACAAAAACTGTACAGGTTTAAAGTACACAAAATTCTAGCACGGAGGAGGAGAAGCAGATACAAAGTCCCACCCCTGACCTAGAAAAAGTCCATAGACACTTACTGGCATAAAGTGTTTCTTCTTTAATTCTTTAATTTCTTAACCCAATCAACAGCTATTTTCACAGAGCCATTGAACAGCTTAAGAAATATACAAAGAAATTAATTGTGACATGGTCTCCTGGGCCCCACTGCAGTGTGGTGTCAGTATGGTCCACAAGGATGTGACCTTTGAGACATGCATGGAGCAGAGAGCATTGAGCAAGAGAGATTCAGTTACAGGCTAGCTATCTCAAGGGACAGGGATCCTAACTTGATGACAAGGACTGACAAGCAATTGGACCCAGGGCACAATTTACATTGCATTATCAGGGGGAAAGGGTTATATCCTGCTTTAAAAACAAATGAACTTTCTGGGAACTTTTGGTACCAAAGAATAGAGGAAGGTTGCAGAAGGAGGTACAGGGCCACTCTTGACACTGCCCATGGGTGGATGGGTAGATGGGTGGATGGGTGGATGGGTGGATGGGTGGATGGGTGGATAGGTGGCTGGGTGGCTGGGTGGCTGGGTGGCTGGGTGGCTGGGTGGCTGGGTGGCTGGGTGGCTGGGTGGCTGGGTGGCTGGGTGGCTGGGTGGCTGGGTGGCTAGGTGGCTGGGTGGCTGGGTGGCTGGGTGGCTGGGAGGATGGGAGGATGGGTGGATGGGTGGATGTTGTGCCCTGCCCTGGTAGCACAGGTACCTACCCAGCATTGTATCAAGAATAACCTTGGGCAGAGTATTTGACCCTTCTGAGTCTCATTTTATGTATCTGAAAAAGAATAGGTGTGGATTCTGTTCTGTCCAAAGTCCATTTCATTTTAATGGCCTATGGCTATTGTGCTATGGTTCTTGCTGTAGGAAGACACATGATGATGGTGATGGTGATGGTGAGGGGAGGAGAGAGAAGGGGGGAGAGGGGGAGAGGGGGAGAGGGAGAGGGAGAGAGAGAGAGAGAGAGAGAGAAAGAGAGAGAGAGAGAGAGAGAGATTAGCATGGAAATATGGACAGCTTTTAGTCAATCACTTTATTACAGTTACCCAAGGTATCTCAGTAGCATCAGAATTAATACCCAGGGTTCAAGGGTCACTATGATCAAAATCTGGACTAACTAATTTGGCTTAGAGTTAGCCGCAGAAGTCTCAGGTAGAGAGTGAGCCCCAGTCTCTGTATAGGAAGTCTGACCCTCACATTTGATACCATGCACTTGTACATCATCTCGTCTTAAGCCTTACATCACATGACTTGGTGAGAGCAGTAGACTCAGGTCTACTCATCAGTAGACTTGGTGAGAGCAGTAGTTCCTCATGTCACTACTGGAAGAGCTACACGGAACAGTCTTGTAAATACTTGGCACAATGCCTAGCATGGCAGAGGCCAAGCACATGTTTGGGGCAACAGGTTAAGGACATGTTCCCTGTGTACCCAAACTTGTTCTCCAGATTGAGCCAAGAGTTTGACTGACAGTGTTCTCTGGCTACCCAAGAACAGGGAAGAAAACTTTCAAATATCTGCTGTGACAACTATGTATTAAGAACACCTGGGTTTCTCTCCTGCTTCAGCAATCACCAAGGTAGAATGCAGTTTTGCTTATTTCAGAGTGGTGAATGTATTGACCTGCTAGTATAGCCACCCTGCCCGTGAGAACAGTCAGATCCACACACTTGCATCCTGTCTGTTTTGAGTATAGAAGAATTTGTTACTTAGGCTTTGCCCAACACAAGGAACTAGCATATAAACAGAAACACAGTCCCAGAGTAGCAGAGTTGGGGCCCCATTGTGAACTGAGATCCAGACCCTAGGGCAACAGCGGGAAGGATCCTGACTTTGCTGGATGATACTGCTCATGTGCTATTTTCTAAAGAGCCCCTCTTTCCTAAAGTGAATGAGCCTGTCTTGGGACCACTGGAGTTATGAAGACCTCTATATATGCAGCACAGTGTTGGGTCTGAGCATCCCTGACTACAGAATGCAAATTTAGGACCTTAAAAGTGTGCAGAGAAAGACAGAAAACTGCCCTGATAATCCTCTTATATTAGTTAGAGCTATATTTATGTAACAAGTACAAAATACATAAACTATTAGTCAAGACTTCCATCACTTGTCTCATTTAATCTTCAGAAGCACCTTCTCCTGGGGATCTCAGATGAAGCTATCTCTGTATTAAAGAGGCTGGGGAAATGGCTCAATTAGTAAAGTGTTTTCCATGAAAACATGGGGACTCAAGTGTCAATCCCCAGCACCCATAAACATAGGTTAAACATGTGACACTTATATATAACCACAGCACTACATTGAGTAGATTAGGGGAGGGCAAGAGGTTCCCTGGAGCTCACAGGCCAATCAGTCTATCTGAATTAGTGAGCTCTAAGTTTAGTGAGAAAGGTCTCAAAAAAAAAAAAAAAAAAAAAAAAAAAAAAGGTGAAAGCAACTGAGAAAGACAGCCAGCATCAACCTCTGGCCTAACACAGGCATGTGCACCCAAACACACATGAAGAGAGAGAGAGAGAGAAAGAGAGAGACAGAGAGAGAGAGAGAGAGAGAGAGAGAGAGAGAGAGAGAGAGAGAGAGAGAGAGAGAGAGAGAGAGATTTAAGTAAAAGGAAAAATCTGGAACCCAGCAAGTTTGGATATGGCCCCATACTTAGTTGGCCATCCAGGGATTGAACTGGGGAAAGGATCTAGTCCTGGCTGTGTGTGCTGCACTGTTGAGGGTTCATGAGTACCAATGTGAGCCTTGCAAAGGTGTCAGAGGCAGAAGTTCAATTAGCCTTGTGATTTTGTCAGGGGAGCGAAGAGAGAAGGCTGTGATTGGGCAGTCAGGAAGAGGCCCAGTGTCCTATGACACATCTTCAGACAGGGAGGCTCCAGTTCTTGAGACACATGCTAACGTGATGTTGCAGTTTAAGCCAGTCCTCCTGCTTCACACGGTTCTTTCAATGGAATCCATCCAAAGGGCACGTAAATAAGGAAGCCTAAATGCATGTGGTCACAACAGTTTGTATTCCTTCTGCAGGCTTGTGTAAATCAGTACCAGTCATCATAAGCTCTTCTTATGTAACCTTGATAACCAGCAGGTGACAACCCCGTTCAACAAGTTTCTGACTTCACCCTGGAGAACCCGACAAGCATCACATTCTACAATAGCATGGTTTCATGTTTCATAAAACCAGTGCTGTGCTGTCATGGGGGAAATTGTCATGGATTTACAGAAAAAAAAAATGCATAGCATAGCTCCCACCCCAAAACCCCATCCTTGGGAGGGTATGAGTAATGTCTCTACCAGTACAGACAGGCATCCCATGATCTGATCCTTCAGGAGGAAAGCAGGGGCAGTGGCAGCTCAAACCTGGGCTATTGCCACCTCAAGTTTATCATAATGATCCCAGAGAGTGTGGGGAGTGGGATGGTGGTGACAGGTAGGAGCCACATTAACACACACTAGGAAATGGCTGTTAAGGAACACAGGCAAGTGCTTACCTGTCACTCTATAAAGTGGATTCCCTGTGTGGGCTGCAGAGCCAGCAGAGCCTGCAGGTGTAGCTAAGAAATTGGGTTCCTCACATGCTAAGCAGATTGCTCAAATTCTTCTGGATCTTTTTTGTGGGGGAAAACAGAGAGAGAGAGAGAGAGAGAGAGAGAGAGAGAGAGAATATGAATGAATATCACTAGGGAGTCTGATCTTCCAGAAGTGCTACAGAGTAATGCCTGTGGTCAAAGCTCTGAAGACCTAAGAAAAGATTTGATATGACTTTTCAAGTTTTCTTTTTCTCAGAAAACCCCTAGAGTAACCCTCTTCTGTTCCTGGAGGTTGCCTTTGCATCTTCCCACACTGATTAATTCAAGTCACATAAATGATGAGTGCTGTGGGGATTGCTACCTGGATGCCTAGGTGTCCCTTATCCTTGTACCTGGTTTGCATCCTGACTGCATGCAGGTGTCAGCTGGACAGAGCGTCACTGAATGAACAACAGAGATCTAAAGAGAGATCCTCACCCTGTGGGCCAGAATTGAACAATCACAATTTTATTTTGATTTCATTACTGTTAGTATTCTATCTCCATTTGTGTTTGAACCAATCGCTTCTCAGCAGCTTTGCTGAACAAGATATTATTTATTGAACATACATAACATGCAGAATTAAAATGATAGCAATATCAGGGTACCACTAGTTCAGTGCTGTCCCGATCCTTAATGCTTTCAAAATTTCAGGCAAGTTAGTAAATTCTGGGTTATGCTTTTTAAAATTTAATCTCCATAGCAAAACCTTAATCTGCATCCCACAGACAAAGGAAGATGACAGCCGAGTATAGTATTAAATGACATCAGCTCTGTGCATACTGGCTCACATTCAGAAGCTGCCCCAGGGGAGGCTTCTTTCCACAAGTCTTTACTGAGCACGGTTTGGGTGGAGTGCAAATGCTTTCCTTGTCACCAGAGATGTGGGGACTCTGCTGAGAAAGCAAATCCTGACCTCAAGCAAATATTTTTCTGAGGGACCATGGCACTGGCAGAAACAGCTCCCAGATAACTCCCTGAAGTAGCAGTGTTCCGGGTTTCTGTTTATTTGTTTTGTTTTTCAATTTGACACAAGGTAGAATAATCTGGGAACGAGAACATCGACTGAGAAAATACCACTAACAGATTGGCCTGTGGGCCTTTCCTTCCTTGGTGATTGATGGAGGAGGGTTCAGGCCACTCTAGGTACTATCCCAGGGCTGATGGTCTTGGGTTATGTTGGAAAGCAGACTTGGCAAACCAGAAGGAGCAAGACAGTAAGCAGCATGCCTTTGTGGTCCCAGCTTCAGTTCCTGCCTCCTTGAGTTAGTTCCTGCTTTGACTTCCCTCAGTGGTGGAGTGCAGTCTTGGGGGTGAAGTGAATCCTTTTTTCCTCACGTTGCTTTGCTTGTGGTGTTTAATCACAATAATAGAAACCTAACTAAGATAAGCAGGTTGTGGATAGTTCCCCAGGGTGTCTGTATATTAAAATTCCCTGGGAAGCTTTATTTAAAAATTACATACAGCCTGGGTTTGATCCCCAAGACCCCACATGATAGAAAAGAGAGAACTGACTCCAGCAAGTTATCCTCTGACAGGCACACAGGTACTCACCCCACCACAATAAGTGAGTAAATAAAGATGATTTTTAAAAATATAAAAATGATTCCTGAACAATTTGTACAAAGTTGTACAGAATTTCTGGAAGTGAACCATCCAAGGAGTCTGTATCTCTACAAAGCCAAAGGTCCCCTTGATGGGTCTGGCAGTTGGCCAGGTGTGTGTGTATTCATTGTGATCAACCATGATATCACAGGCCAAAGCCATCTTCCTATGGGGCCCTGAACACAGTAGGTGAAGTAGCTGGTGCTCTCATCGGCTCACACTACAGTTTACAGATGTTTAAAACCTTGAGATACATTCTGTAGCCTGGCCCAGCACACAGTATGTGTACTGGGGTATATGCCTGTGTAAACTGGAGCAAAAGATGAGGATGCTGACTGCTCTGGTAGAAAATGTGCTCAGATAGCCCCCTTTCCACTGGCTTTTGACCTTTCAGTTTATTATAAACAAGCATTGGTCACACCTTATCTCAAAACTAGATGCTGAGCCATCGTTTGGGCCAACATTTTAGCATCCTAGAATGCTATTCTCACATGATAAGGTTTCTTCTGGAAGCTCACTGTGGAGATCTCATTTTCTTTCTGCAAATAAGGATATCAGGTCACCTTACTACTACTGTGCATTTGTGGACCAGCGTGTGTCTCTTTAGTTGATCTTTGCCGCTACCAGTTATCTTGCCCTGGATCAATGTGCCATGCTCCTACCACATCTTTGATGTAACCTAGCTCCTCTCCATATATCTTGCATTCCTCTTTGGCCTAGAAGCCAGAAGTAGATCCGATAGACATACCTAGTGTGGACTGAGGTTCAATAAAATCAGTTACCAATTTTGCTTGCAAATTTTTCTGAAGCTATAATAATAATAATAATAATAATAATAATAATAATAATAATACCTGCTAAGTGTATCCAAGCAATGCTCTCTTTACCCAGACATTCAATGCATGCTGGCTGTATGTGTAAGGGTCGCTCCCTGTGAGGTATGAGAAAGAGTCATTACAAATTCTTTGTTTTTCTTTATAATTCTAATTTTCTGTATCCACACATAGTGGTGAAGAAAGAATGCCAGGATAGGTAGAGGCTAAAATAGCATGGTCAGTTGTATGTTGAGCTTTCAACTTCGTTCTAAGCTGGAGGGTGGGGAAGGAACAAGATTGTCACTTACATAGTCTACCAGTTGGGAGACAGGAGCTCAAGAGCTCACATACATGTAAGCAGTCTGCCAATTGTTCTTCAGCTCTGGAATCAATTTTTTTTTAAAATGACTATTCCCGGCTTAAACCGTAAGAGGAGTTTTATAATTTGTATCCCTTGCCTGGACGTGATGGTACACATCTTTAATTCCAAGAATGTGGGAGAGAGATAGGAGGATCTCTGAGAGTTCATGGACAGCCTGGTCTATATGTTGAGTTCCAGGCTAGCCAGGGCTACATATCTAGACCTTCTCTCTAAATTAATTAATTGATTTATTTCTGAAAAGTTCAGGGTATATTGGGTAGGATTAGAACATGGTTCCTCCCATTCTTGACTCTGTCTTGGTAGCAGAATTTCAGACAATTTGATCATCCCCAGATGTTCCTTATTCTTTCATCAAGGTGACAGGCTAGGACTGACGTCTTGCAATGTGGTAGAGAATCTGTAGCCACCCCTGAATCGTTATTCATAGTTAACACTTATCCCTAACACCAGATCCCATCCCTGCTCTATTATCAGCCCCAGTGTCTAGGGAGACACAAGTAGCTGACAGGTGTTGGCCTGAATAACGTAATATTTTATTGCACTCACCCAAGGATGAATGTAGACACTCTCTCTTGTATATAGCAGTTTCCTCTGAGACCAGAATATTTAATCCTGCAGGGAAACTTTAAGACAGAAAGTAAACAATTCAAAATAGCTCGAGGAAGTACCTGAAACTGACCAGTTTCACTCAGGTCCTCCCTCCTAATTGTAAACATTAAAGATGGCTAAGAGTCATTCTCAGACAAGCCAGGCTCCAAAGAAGAGTTTGAAACCAGAGCATCTGCTTTGAAGAAGCAGAAGTCTGCTGAGCTGCCTGGAATAGGCTCAGAACAAATGAAGCACATGGAAAGGACATTCTCCAACATATTAAGCTGTCTACAGGCTGAGCAGTGTGCTTCAGGTTCCCAAGTTCTGTGAGCTGTCATTCATGCTTGGATGGACTTTGGTAATGCATTTGTGTTAATGTAATTTCTGCTCCTGTAAGTAACGTAAATAAAAGTCATTGGTTCATCAAGTTGGACTTTGATAATCTGTCATGGGCTTCATGAGTAGGGGTGATCTGGGGTGAGTAGATATGCATGTTGCGTTTCCCCAGGGAATAAAATTATTGCACAACATTCCTGTAGCCCTTAAGGTCAAACAGAATAATAAGTGTGTGGCCAGGGAAAATGGAGCTGCTTAAGAAGGCTATGTGATCTAAGAGAAGACAGATGGATCAGGTTGGAGATGACACATTTGAGATAGGAAGAGACCTCACTCTGGGCCCTCGGTTATCAATGCAGACTCTGAAAAGAGACACAACTTGTCTGAGGCATTTTAACTAACCAATCATCTATATGACTTTGACTTTAGTATGTCTCTTAAACATGTCTACTGTTTGTTTATCTGGTAAATGCTTACTAAGAATGGATTAAGTGACAGTTAATGTCCTAGGTACTTAAGATACATCAGTGGTCACCCTAAGGCTCTTCCTTACCTATGATGATTTCATGTCTTAGCTATGGTAAACAGTGCTGCATAAACACCTGCACACAGGTGTTCTTGTTGAATGATGACCTTACTTCCTTTCGCTATAAACCCCAGGAATGCTACAACAGGAACAAATGCTCTTTCTAGTTTTAGTCCTTTTTGGGTGACTCCACAGGGGCTGTCCTGATGTACTTTCACTAACAATGCATGGGCTTCTTTTTTTTTTTTTTTTTTTTTTTTTTTTTTTTTTTTAACAACCCCTGCCACCAGTTGCATGTGTGTGCCTGGGCTTCATATCTGGGGTGAGTAGACATGCATGTTGCATTTCCCCAGGAAAAAGAATTCAAAAGAACTGACAATATGAAACAAGTAATTCAATTTTAAAATGATTGAATTCTTCTCCAAAGGAGAAATACAAGTAGTTACTAAAAACATGAAAAAAAAAAGTACAGTATTGTTAGCTACCAGGGAATGTGTGCACACATGTATATGTGGTGTATGGTGGTGGTGGTGGTGGTGGTGGTGGTGTGTGTGTGTGTGTGTGTGTGTGTGTGTGTGTGTGTGTAGGATACACATGGAGAGAGGAGAGCAGGGAACTGGTTTCCTTCCTCTATCACTGTTCATGCTATTACCTTAAGAGATGGTCTCTCACTGAACCACATGCTGTTTTGGCTAGATTGAATGACTAGCAAGACTGTAAGATCCTCCTTTTCCACCCCTCAATGGTGGGGCTGCATGGCAATGCTGGGATTATTTTGCAGGATCACTGGGGAACTGATCTCAGGTCCTCATGCGTTCAGAACAGGTACACTTACCCACCAAGTCATTTTTCTAGCCCTTATTTTAATTCTTTGGATAATAGCCATTCTAAGTGAGATAGGATGCTTGTAGTTTGAGACGCATTTTTTTTCTGGTCGCTAACAATACTGTACATTTTTTCATAGTTTTATTAATTACTTGTATTTCTCCTTTGGAGAAGAATTCAATCGTTTTAAAATCGAATTGCTTGTTTTGTACTGTCAGTTCTTTTGAATTCTTTATATATCCTGGATTTTGACCCTCTGTCAGATCAACGGGTAGTAAAGATCTCCTCCCATTTTGAAGGCTGTTTCTTTACCCTCTTGATTGTTTCTTTTGACATGCATTTTTAGCTTCATATAATCTCATTTGTCTATTTTGCGTTTTTCTCTGTGCTTTGGGGATCCATTTGTAAAATCATTGCCTTTGGCAACACCTTGAAGTATTTATCTATGTTTCCTTTTGGTAGTTTTAGAGTTTCACACCTCAAGTCTCTATCTCTGATATATCTTGAGCTGTTTTGTTGTTGTTGCTCAGAATGGGAACTAAGGTTTCAACTAGCTTTCAAGCTTTTGTAACTTTTAAGGAAATAAAAGTAGTTTAAGTAAATGTACTGCCAGGGAATTCTGTGTCTCTATTCTGTGTGAGACCACTAGCTTTTATGTTGTCCTTGACATCTTACTTTCTCTCATTCTATCGTGAAACCTTGTTAACTTAGCCATCAAAATACACCCAGGATTCTGATGTGTTCTTACGATGATCTGTATTGCTGTTCATCTAAGCCAACCCTTGACTCACTTCCAAGGCTTTCTCCCCAAATGTATTCCAAGTCCCTGACTCAGCATCACTTCTTTGCTGGAGAATGCTCAGAGGAAGGTAGCTAGCAGCCAAGGGAACATGAGGCTCCTGGGAGTGGCTCTTTCCAACCTGTCTAGATTCCTGTGGTTTTCAGAAGGTGGGCATATTGCCCTTGGATTTTCTGCTGACAATTTTCACCCTTCCTTGTACATTGAGCCCCTCTCTGGTTGGTGTCTTTGAGCTCAAAGCTTGAGCTTTGAAAGGGTTGAGCTCTACTTCTCCAAAGGTGGACATACAGAGAGAAAAGAGACAAATCTGAGCCAGAGAGACACTGATTCTAACCCACAGCTCACAAGTATCCTAGCTGCATGTCTGCCTCAATTTCTGACCCCTTTCTAGGTCTCAGTTTCTTAGTCTATAAAACTGGTGTGATTTTCATTTCCCTAAAGACTTGGCCTGCCAGCCCCATAAACTCTCATACACCTGCCCATTAGAGGTTTATTGTAACATCCAATATAGATGTGTTTCCCATATCTGTAGATTGTTTTACACACACACACACACACACACACACACACACAGAGAGAGAGAGAGAGAGAGAGAGAGAGAGAGAGAGAGAGAGAGAGAGAAAGAGAGTCCAGAGGAGAAATATTAACACTGAGAACTGAATTGAAAGAATCTTAACTTTGAACTATTAATATATGTTGGTGTTTGTTTCAATGGACCATTAACTCTTCAGGTATGATTGCTACTGAACTTTGCATGAATTTTAAATTAAGGAAATATTGAGAACTTAATGCCAGGGGAACAAAAATTCTTCATTGGTCCTATGGCCATCACAAGAGCCCCAGGGAGACCTGAAAGGGGTCCCTGTGTTGCTACATAATGTGGAATGTTGCTGTGGTAAGCACCAACCAAATGCTTGCTTGTGCCTGACTGTAATGAACACTTGGTCCATTCCCTGGAGGGTCCTGACCTCCAGTAGGAAGTCACACAGACACCATTGCTAAACTGAGTCCTGGTACTAGCGTCTGGATGCAAATTTTAAACACACTAACTTGGTTTTACTTTTCAGTAGGGGCTTTGATCCCATCTTGGGGACATTAGTAAAACCAGACATCTGTGATGCTTCCCTGATAGTATCATTCATGGGCAAGTCTGGTTTGACCCTCACCTCTGAGTCTACACTGTTCAAGTAGGAGCTTTCTGGAAGGCAAATGTGACCAGTTGTCTTCCTATTTAGAATGCCACTATGGCTTTGGCAGTTTTGTGACTTGATCGTTTTAATTAAGGTTGTTCATCTCTTAAGGTCTTTGATCCTGGCAAATAGCAGTCTCAGTTTATAAGAAAAAATAACAGGCTCCTTTCTTACTCCTCCCTCTCCCCAGCACCTCTCCTTAGAAGGTGTTTCTGCCCTTTCAGTTCCTTCACACAGCTCCCACTATGCACTTACACCTGGTACCTGGCAGTGTGCTCTCTCCCAAAGATATCCATGTTAGAGTCCCAGAGCCTGTGTTGACTTTAGGTTATTTTAGCAAGGCTATCAATCTGCAGCCTTCAAAATGAGGAGGCTTTCCCAGAGTTATCTGAGTGGATGAATGTAATCAGGAGGCACATGGAATGAAAGAAGGAAGCAGAAGTTAGATGTTAGACTAAATCCATCCTTGTTGACTTTGACAGGAGTGGAAAGAGGCCATGGACCAAGGGATATGAGGCCCTTCTCATTCTGAAAGCAAAGAAGTAGCTTCTCCTCAGTCTCCAGAAAGCCAGCCAACCTGTTTGATCTTGATCCCTGCTGACACCCAGAACTGACTGAGTTTTCTAGGCTGTGTCATGTTCTTCTGAGCAGCTGTATTTGGAGAACATTGGATGACCATGGCAGACACCTAATACATACCCCATTTCCCATTTCTTGACTGTTTTTCTTTCGGATCTAGAGATTGAGTGTAGACTTTCTATTACAGGAGGTAAATATTCACCTTATTCATGACCTCTCCCTCTACCAGCTCCTCTCCTCACACCCTCTCCCACCATCACAGCACAGATTCTCAGCCTCAATCTTCCAAATGCTTCGAGTTGGTTACCTTGGCATGTGGATTTTGAGTGGGGCCAGGCAGTGTGCCGTGGTCACTGCCATCGGCCTTTTCTTCCTGAAAGAGAAATGTTTTGTTTGCTTAGTTTTCTAGGCTTACCACTAATTCTTCTTGGTAGATTTCATCAGAAACACACATCCTGAGTCTATTAGAACTTACCAGCCATCTCAGTTTCCTGAGGAGACCCAGCTCCCCCCCCCCCCCCTGGCTCTTTTTGCTGTCCACTCGTGTATTCTGTTCAGGGCAACCTTCTGCCTGAATTTGCTCTTTGGTGACCATTTATATATCGCCTTCCTCAACCCCTGAGGGTCACTTTCTCCCATGTTACAGTTCTACACCGGTCCTACTTATTCTTCCTATGTAGTTTCTCTCATCTGTGTCTGGTGTGTGTGTGTGTGTGTGTGTGTGTGTGTGTGTTTCTCCCATGTTACAGTTCTACACGGGTCCTACTTATTCTTCCTATGTAGTTTCTCTCATCTGTGTCTGGTGTGTGTGTGTGTGAGTGTGTTCCACATGCACACAGGTGCTCAGTGAGAGCGGGGGGGGGGGGGGTTGGATTCCCTGGAGCCAGAGTTTTAGGCAGTTATGAACTGCTCCTCATGGGTGCTGGGAACCGAGCCTGGATCTTCTGGAAGAGCAGCAAACACTCTTAACCTCTGAGTCATTCTCTCTCTGGCCCCTAAAATTGTCTTCATTTCAGCCTGGGGAAACGGCTCAGAGAATAAAGGGCTTGCTGTGAAAGTTTGAGGAGTTGAGTCTGGATCTTTAGGATACACATAAAAGCCGGGGCAGTGGGCCACATCTGTAATCCCAACACTCCTATGGGGAGATGAGAAGCAGAAGGATCCTTGGTACCCTCAGGCGACCTAGGCTGACATATGTAACCACAAACATGAGATCCTGTCACAATCAAGGTAAAGTTGAGGACCAACAGCCAAGGACACTCTGGCCTCCACACGCATGCCATGGCATGCACAAACACATATACATGATTCAAAACAAGCTTTTATTTCACCTTCGCACAAGGTTGATGGAAACTGGTACTGTAAATTGAAGGTGACTTTCCTCTGTTAAGGCAGCTTCGCTGCACTGTCTGTTAATTTGAGTAAGCTGATTCTTTGATTTAATAAAATAATTTCTCCCTTACTCTCCCTCCAGTCTTTTCTTCTGGACTACTCATTATCCAGGATGTTGGATTTGCAGGAATCTGGCTCTAGTTTTTTTCTTATTTTCTACTTTCCCAGTCCATTCAACTCCCCAACCCTATGTTCCAGTTACTTTTGAAAAATCATATCTTGCATTTCTTTTTCCCTGCTTCATAACTTTAAGGTTTTTATTGTTCTCATTTTATGGCCACTCCTTTTTTTTTTATAACCTCTCATTCTTATGTTATACATAAAATGATGTCTCTCACCATCCTTAGGATAGCAATTATGGTGTTCTTATTTTTAAACATTGCTTTGATTTCCCACACATTTGCTTTTGAATGTTGTCGGCTTTGATCTCTGGCTTATGTGCTTTCTTTATTTTATGGTGCCTTTGAATTGTTTACACTTAAGTGTGGGGTGTGTTTGTGTGTCTGTCTTCTCTGTACACCCACTCTAGGTTGATTTAGCTTCTCCATCTGGGAACCCTCCACTTTCCAAATTTCTGGATTTTTCTGTCAGATTGGCCAGGTTTCTGGAGAGATGTCCATGTGCCAGAGTGAAGGGAGACATCAGGTAGAGAGGGGGAAGTGGTACCATTCCCCCAGCTCGCCATACTGCTCCAATCATTGTTATGTTCTGTGGCTAATTTGTAACTACCCCACAAAGATCTCTTTGTATGTGTTTGTGTGAGTGTGTGTATGTGTGTGTGTGTGTACATGCCCACACTATGTTTGTAGGTATCTGGAAAGTCCAGAAGACAGTGCTGGAACTCAAGTTACAGATGGTTATGAGACACCCAACATAGGTGCCGAGAACTAAACTCAGGTTTTGTGTAAGAACAGATAGTGCTCTAAACTGCTGATCGTCGTCCCAGCCACATCACCTAGCTTTTTAAATGTGAGTTCTGAGGGGTGGGGAGGTTTGAACTCAGGTCCTTGTGCTTGCGTGGCAAGTGTTTTACCTACTAAGCCAGCTCCCGGCCCAGAGGTCCCCTTTTCTGTGTCTCTCTTTGCATAGCAAATAATTTCATCTTAATGGTGGCCACCTGTAGCTGTTCCTTAGGGAACTTCAAAGCATAACTCTGCTGATGTGTGCAGAGATGCAGTGTCTGGGCATCCACCTTTGCCCTCTCGAGCTCATGGTGTTTCCTGATTGGTGACCTTCAGGACAAAAGTATAAAGACCCAAGATGGGTCAGTTCTGAAGCTTTACTTAGCTTGAGGATTTGTGTTTCTTCTGTTGGTTTCCTCTCTTCTTCCTGGCCCTGTTTTCCACATCTGCCACTTTCTCTTACCTGAAACCTTGGCATATTTCCTGTTTTCATCCTGAGGACTTTTCTTGGACCTCAGTCTAAGATAAACTTCTTTTTATGAAAGATGCCCATACCCAAAGACTTTCTTTGGGGCATCTGACTTCAGCCCTCTGAGAGCTGCCCTCAGGATGTACGGCTGGGACACAGCTCTGAGCTGCTAGGTGGGGTCCATGAGAGCAGTGCTCAGTTCACAGGAGAATGTCTTAGGTCGGTCATCAGTTTACCCGGCAATCCCTACAGCAACACTTGCTTGGTGATGAGTTAGAAGACAGTAAGCCACGGGGAGACAGATCTGTGGTTTTGTAGACTTTGTGTTTCGATACAGGATCACTTAATAAAATCATCATGAAGCACTAGAAGGGAAACCATCAGCAAAGACAGTCCTGGGGCCACGTGGTACCATTCCCGGGCCACGTGGTACTCTTTTGTGACTGGGATTCTAATGAGGGCTTCTAAGATTCTGAGCGAGGCGCCTATGCGCTAATTCACCAGCTGCAATTACAGGCTGATTAAGGGAAAACATAAATAATGACAGCACAAGCGGATGCATCCACAGTAACTGCTTTGTGTATGCCTACCACTTCTCGGCTTCTCTCTCATTACTGAGAGGGTAAGTGAGAATTAAACATTCACACCATTGTGGCACCGTGTGCCATGGCCCATTGTCCCTGGGAATCTGTTTGTCATCGCTCCGGTGTCAGTGTACACACGAGGGACAAAGTTTGCTGATTCAGCCCATGACTTTATTTGCAACTATCTAACCCAACAAAGGACCATTGTTTTCAACCATGAAGACACAGACTGGGCTCAAAGGTAGAATGCCCGGTGGTTAAAGAGAAAATCTTCTTTCAGGTACTTGTAAAGAATAAAGTCTTGCTTGTTGATGAAGACTGGGACATGAAAGGAAAGGGCAGGGGCAGATGAATAATTGTCTCTGTCACTCATCGTGGTGCCTGTGGTTGTAGGGACAGGTAATCAGAAGGAATTCTGACCATCATAAAAGTGTATGGGTGAGCTTACTTACTGTATTTGGGCATATACCACAAAGTATGCTTGGGAACATATTGGATGATAGGGCTCCAGGCGTACCACGAGGAGGCTGATCTCAAGTGTGCAAGTTTCTCCTACCTCCTTCATAACACTTGTGTTCTAGCCCCCTTTCCTCCACCCTCCCACTGCCCCTTACTAGTTTTCCTCTTTCTTTGAGTACTCTAGTTTAATGCACACATCTAAGGACTCAAAGCCAGCATCTGTGTATGGAAGAGAACATGCACCATGCCATAGCCTTCCTGGATCTGAAATACTTCAGAATGATGGTTTAACTTCCTTTCATTTATGTGCAGATTTTGTAACTTCATTTTTCTTTACAGATGAATACTACTTCATTGTGCGTATGAAAGGCATTTTTATCATCCATCCATCCATCAGTTATTGGACATCTGGGTTGTTTCCAATCCATAGTTATCACTGGATGAACAAGAAATGAGAGTGAATGAGCAAATATTTCTGTAGAAGGATCTAGAGTTTCTTACTTTCTGAGGAAGCTCCACACTGGTCTCCACAGTGGCTGCACTAGATTGCACTCTTACTACCAGTGAATATAGATATTACCTCTTTCTCCACAGCCAAGCCAACATTTGTTATCTTTTGGTTTTGTAGGTTTTTTTTTTTTTTTTTTTTTTATCTGAGCCATCCAGACTGGGGTAAGATAAAATTTCAAAGTAGTTTTAATTTGCATTGCTGTAATGAATAAAGATGTTGAGCCTTTAAAAGAATATTTCTCAACCGCGCATTCCTCCTTTTAATAGCTCTCCATTTTCTTCATGCCGCATTTAATTGGGTTGTTGTTTTCTTGGTGTTTAGCTGTTTGAGCACTTTGTTTATTTGAGACACCAACCTTCTATAAGATGTATAGCTGATGAGCTTTTTCCCCTCAATTGTAGGCTGCCTCTTCACTCAAATGATGATGGCCTTTGTTGGGAATCCCATTTGTCAATGCTTAAGTGCAAGGTCTGTGTCACCAAGATCCTAGACAAAAAGTCCTTCCCTGTGTCCATAAGTTGAAGTGTATCCCTCCTTCCCCTTCTATCAGATTCAGGGTATCAGCTCTTACGTTGAGATTCTTGATTCATTTGACTTGAGTTCTGTACAGGGTGAGAAATTAGGATCTAGTTTAATTTTTCTGCATGTAATTATCCAGTTTGACCAGTGCCATTTTTTGAAGATACTATCTTTTCTCCCTGTGTGTACTTGGGCTTTTTTGCGAAAACTAAGGTGACTATAGAAGCTTTTAATAGAGTCATTGTATCCAACTGCTCTGTTAATGTGTGTTTATATGTATATATGGAATATATACAGATTTTTGTGTTCAATATTTCATAATTATGGAAATTGAAGCCAAGTACTTCTACCTATATAATGTTCCTGAGTTCAACTTATACATTAAATATTGATTAATTGATTGATTGTGAAAAATTAATTTATTCAACACCAAGAATTGAGAGTACTGCATCATTCTTTTTGAAGAGATAACAGTTGAACTTGATGATGTGAAGATGTGAGCCTTGTACTCATGCTGGGGGAAGTGTCCTTTCCACAGTGACGGAGGGTAAGAAGGAGGAATGTGCTCCATCTGACAGAGGATACCAAGAGGCCATAATGCCTGGGACACAGCTTGGAGAGAGTATCAAGGGATAAAGGCATATAGGACCCCATCATTTGGAGTCTTTCAGGCCAAGCTAAAAACCTTGGGTCCAAGGAGGTTCATATTTGAGATGTCAAGGTCACTGTGCCTAAGAGGGGTATCCTGTGACTCAACCACTGGCTCTCATGATAACAATGGTGGCTAAGGTGAACAGGCAGAGTTCTGGTAAAAACTACCCAATCTAAATATCTCTGGCTTTATGTGAAGTTTCATATGAACTGTGAACTACAATTATAGACCACTTATTCAAAGTACACAGTTGAATGTATCATCTACCTCTCTAAACAACACATTGTTCACATATATACAAAAGACACAGTATCCACATAAATGTGTATATCGTGGTGGTGGTCTTTGGTAACCATGATCGAACATAACACGTATCTACTTACTATTCCTTGTAAGAAAATGAACTTCTTGGCCTTTAAGCAGTTAATTACTATGCTCACAAATTTTGATTTGGAAGAAGCACAAAAGTTGGCCTCCCACCCCTTATTATTTGGGTAAGGGAACATAATTCTATTCAAAGACTCGAAGCAGCCCACAGAGATAATACAGCATGCAGAATGTGGCAGAGTCATGAGGGGCCAGTGGTTCTCTGTGGCTCGACTCCTTCCACTGATGATCATCAGTGCACTGGGAAAGGCTTCTGAGGCGTGAAAACCACACTTCACAGCCAGCTAAGCCCTCATTCAGGATACTGACAACTGCTTTTTTCTTTATAGTTGATTTTTCTCAGCTTTAATAAGATAATATATTATGGTATAAAATGTGTTTTCTTACACATACATATTGTGAAGTGATTAAATCAGGCTAACTAACATATCTATCAGGCTAATTAACATACCTGTCTCCTTGTATATTTGTCATTTTGTATGTTTTTAAATTATTTTAGGTTTATTTGTTTTTATTTTACATGTATGGGTGTTTTGCCTGCATGTGTGTCTGGGTACCAAATGCATGCAGTGTGTATGGAGTCCCAAGGAGGAACCAGGTTGCCTTAGAACTGAAATTTCAAAGCAAGGCATGATAGTGCATGCCTTCAATCCCAGTGCTTGGGAAGCAGAGGCAGGTGAGCTCTGAGTTTGAGGGCAACTTGGTCTACAGAGTGAGTTCCAGGACAGCTATGGCTACACAGAGAAATTTGGTCTTGGAGAGAGAGAGAGAGAGAATTGGAATTACAGATGGTTGTTAGCTGCCGTGATAGAAAACAAATCTGGTCCTCTGCAAGAGCAACCAGTGCTCTTAACCACTGAGCCACCTCTCCAGTCCTGTATTTGTTATTTTTATATGAGAGCATTAAGCTCTAATGTCAGCATTTTCAAATATATAATGCATTATGAACTGTCATGGTCGTACTGTGAGGTACATTCCAAGAGTTATGAAAATTTTGATTTTATTCTATCAGTGTGTGTGCATATGTGTGTATTTGAGGATACACATCAGGGCCAGAGTTTGACTTCAGTTATCTCTTCTATGGCTCCTCAGCTTACCAGTTGAGTGGGTCTCCTACTAACCCAGAGCTTGCTATTTCAGATGGATTGGGTGGCTAATGAGTCCTAGGACCTCCCTGTCTCCACCCCTAACACTGGGGTTATAAGCATCTTCTGTCATGTCTGGCTTGTAGGTAGATGCTAGAACTCAGGTCCTCATGCCTCGCTAACAAGCACTTTACCCACTGAGCCACTTCCCCAGCCCTAAAGTACTGGATTCTTGAGCCAATACTCCTCCATCTGCCTCTCCCTGTCCCCTCCCTGGTAATGACCTTTTTGTCTCTTTGCTCTTGAGTTAGCTAAATTAGATACTCCATATTAAGTGAAACCACACAGGATTGGTGTTTCTGTCCCTGGGGTGCCCTCCAGGGTCATCTATGCCAGAGGTTCTTAAGCTATGGGTCATGATCCCTTTGGGGGTCACATATCAGATATCCTGCAAATCAGATATTTATGCTATGATTCATAACAGCAGCAAAATTACAGTTATGAAGTAGCAACAAAGTAATATTATGATTGGGAGTCACCACAACATGAGGACCCTATGCTGAAAGGTCACAGCATTAGGAAGGCTGAGAACCACTGGTCTGCACTGTTCTAAATGACTGGGTTTCATTCTTTTTGAAGACTGGATAGATAGAATTATTATGTATTTATAACACATTTTCTTTGTCTGTTCATCCACTGATGGACACGTAGGCTAATTCTCTACCTTGGATGTTGTGAATGCAGATAGAGTGTGTGGGGCAAGAATGTCTCTTCAGCACTATCCTGACCAAAGTCAGGCAAGGGTTCCCCACAAAATGAAAGTCATGGGGCAACATCTTTGATGAATAGAGATGCAGAAATCCTCAGTAAAATACTAACAAATCAGCTGTGCGTGGTGGAGCACACCTGTCATACCGGCCTTTGGGAGGCAGAGGCAAGGGATCAGGAATTCAAGGCTAGTGTGGGCCACATGAAATCATGTCTCAAAGGGAAAAAAAGATTTTAAAAAAATAGGCAAACCAAATTCAACCGTGTAGTAAAAGGCCACCTCACCATGATCAAGTGAGGTTTTCCTTTAGGATGGAGAAATGGTTTAATACATACAAATAAGGACCAGTGAGCTGGCTCAGGAGGCAAAGGAACCTGCTGCCAAGCATGACAACCTGAGCTTGAGTCCTAGGACCCACAACATTGAAGTGTCTTATGACTGCCACATAAGTCACAAAATAAGTAAGTAAATCAACTAAAAAGTTCTATAACACATGCAAATCAGTAGAAGATCTACCACTTAAACAGATAAGAGGTAAAAATTGCATCACCAAATCACAAGATGCATACAAGCATTTCACAAAATTCAACCTTTGATCACAAAAGCCCTTAATAAAATAGCTATAGCAGGAAAGAACCTCAGCTTCAGAAAAGTGAAAGACACCACGCCCATGGTGATGGCATATCTACCATACCACAGATAACAACATACTGGCCATGCCCATGCTGACGTCATTCCCACCATGGCTCCAGCTGATGTTATACTTACCATGCTCATGGCTGATGTCATATCCTGTGACCCAAGGTGGAAAGCTTGTCTGACGGATGGAGAACAAGACCCACAAGCCAGCTCTCACCTGTTTTAGTCACTCTGATGTTGGAAGCCCAGGCAGAGTGGTAGAGAAAGATGAAGAAAAGCATCCAGAGGATGGGAAGGGGCTGATGATGTAGCTCAGTGGGTAGATTGCTTACCTACCATCCACAAAGCCCTGGGTTTGAGTCCTAGAGCTGCAAACACTGGATGCGGTGCCACATGCTTGTCATCTCAGGTGATGAGGCAGAAAGGTTAGAAGTTCACTGTCAACCTGGGCTACCTGAGACCCTGTCTAAAAATAATACAACAAAATAAAATGCATCCTACTTGGAAAGAAATAAGCAAAATCACGACTGATTGCAAACAACATGGTCTTGTGTTCAGAAAATGTGACCCTGCCAAACTAGAACCAACAAAAGACTCCAGAAAGTTGCAGAATAAACAACCAATGGATGACACTTAGTAGTGTCTACACATTAATGGTGAACTATCTGTGACTAAAGCTGAGAAAGCACTGCAGTGCATAGTAGCATTCAAAGTGTAAAAGGAGTGAGTGCAAAGAAGGAGGCAAAGTGTATTGAAAGCCAAAACATATGGCCGAAAAAAATCGAAGCAGATACAGATGAAGGGATAGAGAGTCCATGATCTGTGTTGATGGCCTGTTCCCGCCCAACTGGCCATAGAGAGAATACAGCTGTTAAGTTAACACTTACTATGTGCAGGGCTAACATCTGCTTCTAGAATCTGGGCTCTTAACCTCTGTATCCAGGATCCTCATCCCTTACTGTCATAGATGCTCTACGAGTGCTGCCTTGTCTGTCCCAGGTTGTAACGAATAGAAATTTGGGTCAGGGTTGGGGTCCCAGTTGAGATTAAAGTGAGGTCCTGAGTTCAATCCCCAGAAGCCATCTAAAGAAGTTTGTTATGGTAGAGGTCACCTATAGTCTCAGTACTGGGAATGAGCAGCATACGGACCTGCTGGCCTAGCCTAATTCAAAGGCACAAGGCCAATGAAAAGAGCCTCTCTCATAAACAACATGGATGCCTCCTGAAGAACAGAGCCCAAGGCTGACTCTTGGCCCCTACATATACTTAAACACACACACACACACACACACACACACACACACACACACACACACACGTGATATGTATGTCCATGTGCATGCAAACATGAACACACACACACTCACGTGTGCACATGCCCAGGAGTGGGAGAGAGAGTGAGACATGGAGACTACCGAGCCAGTGTGTGTGAGTAGACTGTGAAGCTGAGTGTAACATTCCTGGAAGTCAGCCACACGAAGCCACTGGAGACATCATTCCCATCACCACCATTTGAGTCCTTGGTCCCTTGGCTTCCTCTTGTCCTCAAGGGAGTGGCCTACTCAACAATGCTATGTTGTCTCTGTCCGTATCAGCTGACTGCCCCAAGAACCCTGCAGTCTCCCTGACTCCAGTCTTATCTCTGAACAAGACACCCACCTGCCCACACCACTGACTCGCTTGTGAAGCTCTCTCCACTCCTTCATCAGCTTTACTCATCTGTGACCCCGGGTGGGAGCCAAGCAGCTACAGGCCAGCTCTCTCTTTCCACCTGAGTGGCTGTGATATGAAGCCCCGCTTTGGAACACCGAGTACCCCAAGCCTCCCCACTGTTCTCCCTGGGCCCAGTACCCCTCCATGAAAGGCTTGCCTTGTTCTGCAGCTCAGCCAACTGTGAGATTGCCTCCAACCTGTTTTTCATGTGGCTGTGCCCAGGATCTCCCTTCTCGCTGCAATAGCCAAGTTAAAGGTAACTTGATAAGCAGAGATGCCAGGGGCACGAGACTCAGGCTCATATACCTGTGGCCCTATATTAAAAAACATAAAATGAAAACCATGCTAATTCTTTAATTTGCCTTGCTTTCTTAATTCCCCCACTATATAATTTAGGAATCAACTAAATGTATTTCTCAGTTAGAAAAAAATTAAAACTGTTGAAACTGTAGTCATTGGCTTAGATGATTTTTTTTTCCCAGATTCTCCCGGTCATGCCCATGACCGTCTTCACAATGGATCCCATATACCATGGGGTGAATACCCTGGGATTCCTAAAGATGTTTTCATTGCTCACTTCCTAATGTCTGATGTCATCTTAGCTCTGAGAGCAGTCAGAACCCAGCAGAGCAAAGGGTGACGACTTCATAAGGAAACCGATGTTACCCCTAATTAGGAGACTGACTGTTTTGCTTTTGGTTGACTTAGCCTTGGGAGACTGATTTCATGGGATGATTTTGCTAGTGAGCTTGGAAGAGTCATGGATCTATTGAGATTTGATCCTGGAATCTGCAGTGGGACAGAGTGAGAACAGCTCCTTTGTCCCACCAGGATCAGGCTCTGGAAGGGAAGATGTGCTCTGTGAGATGGACCAGTTATCCCTGTCTGCTTAGGACTGGGGCATTTCTCAGGGTACTAGAGTCAACAGTTTGTACAAATCTGGACCTGAGTCTGTGTATCATCGGGATCAGCTTTAGCCAATCTTTCTAGACACAGGCGTTAGTAAAGCTTACACACAGAGCCCCGTGTTCATGGCTGACTGCATGTCTTTTTGCAGACTGTGGTATGCTTTCACAGAGATGGTGGAGGCCATCAGAGTAAGAGACTGGAATGGAGGGTTTGGTCTTCACAGGCACCAGGAGTGGATAATCAGCCCTGGCATCTGGTCTTTAGGATGCCAAGTGTCCTCAACAAAACAAAACAAGGAATTTATCCAAAATGTCAGTGGTGGCCTGTTGAGGAATGCTAGCTCTGTACAGTTTCCTTTTTCTGCTCATGATCTGATTGTTGATGATCCAGCCACTGATGGGGCATAGCTATCTTTTCCTTTTTCCTAAAACTTTGTGTGTGTGTGTGTGTGTGTGTGTGTGTGTGTGTGTCCACAAAGGCCAGAAGCAGGTGTCATATTCCCTAGAACCAAAGTTATGAGTGTTTATGAACCATTTGATTTAGGGACTGAGATTAAACAGTAGTTCTCTGGTAAAGCAGTCAGTGCCCTTAACTACTGAGCCATCCCTCCAGCCCAGAATGCAGCTGTTCTCACCGGTGGACTGGAGGATTACAAAGTGCTCTGAGAAGAGGGACCATGGTGCCTCCACCTTCAGCCTCTCATTTACTTACTCTAGGGATACTTATTTATATCTGCATTCTGGTAATCCTGAGGCCTCAACCAGGGCCTCATGCAGACTAGGCAAGTAGTCTGCCACGGAATTCTATTTCCAGGTTTTAGTATGTTTTATGTTGAGACAGGGCCTTGGTAAGTTGTCTAGGTGGGCCTTGAATCTACTCTGTAGCCCTACTAAGCCTTGAGTTTGTGGTCTTGAATCAATCTCTCAAATAGCTCCATTTACACGCCTGTATCACCATGTCTAGGCAGGAGTATTTATTGAGCATTACTATTGTGTTCTGGGTACAAAGGACAAACAAGACATGGTTCATTTCTCATGGTGGTTCTAGTCTAGCCAGGAAACCGTGACAGCTGCTGGGGAAACTGCAGGGGACAGGGACAAAAGAGCAGAGCAAATGGTTGCTCAGGTGCTTCTCCTTGAGTGGTTAGTGCTCATCTCTCAAGGAGAAGGCCTGGAATGCCGGGGGCACTGTGAATGTGACATTGGATAGGATTTAGAATCATCATGAAAATAAACACTGGGTGTGTCTGGGAGGGATTTTCTTGATTAGATTCCTTGAAGTGGGAAGACTAACAGTCGGTATGGGCACCATCTCATGCTGGGGGCCTGGACTAGAGAAAAAGAAGTGGTGAGTGCCAGCATCACCCACCTCCCCCCCTGTCTGTCTTTCTCTCCCTCCCTTCATCTCCCTCTTCCCCCTCCCCCCTCCCCCTCTCCCCCTTTCCCCCCCTCCCCCTCTGCCCTCCTCTCCCCCTCCTCCATGCATTACTCTCTGTGGCTGTCATAACACCTCATTGCTCAGAGCTAAGTCTGGACTCATCGTTTCTCCCTAGGGCCTATATGGAATCTTTTCAACAGATATGATTGAACAACCCTTCTGTGTGGACTCCAACCTTATCTCTTGCTACTGTGCTGGTCCAAGCCCTACTCCCCTGGACTCTGCAGCTCAGAACTTTCATTCTCAACCACTAACAGTCATGCTCAACATAGCCTTTGGAGGGGCTGTTTGAAATAACACAACAACCAACAGTAAAAATGGCCAATACCTTCTTACACACTTACCCCCACACCAGCTGTATAGGAACTGTTTTCTGAGCACCTTGACAGCATTTTTACAATAGTCCTGTGTGCTATCCCATGACAGAACTTCTCAAAACCAGCATAGCAAAGGCAGCTGCATGGCTTGGGGGTAAGAAGGCACAACACACATAAACCACATGTGCGAGATGTTTTGAAGAAAAGGCAACCTAATGAAAGGTTGCAAAATTGGACACATAGTATGTGGTTCAGCAATACATAAATATAGCACTTCATCTGGAAAAGACAAAGCATACTGGAGAAAGAAACAGGGTCAGTGAACTCCTGCAAAGCAGAGGAAGGAGCTTTATTTGAGGTGAGGAGTCTTAAGCCCTGGGATCATAGCAGTTGGTGGCCTGAGGTCATTGGTTAAAAATGGCTGAGCAGTCAGTCGTAGAAGAACTAGGTTGTGGCTCTAGCTAGATTTTAGACTCTTTGGGCTCGATTGCTAGAGTTCTGGCCACTATGCTCTGGAGGTGTCCCCTCTTCCCGGAAGCACATGATCAGTCACATCCTGGCTGTTGCTTCACCAGTCTTGGGCCAACACGAGCACTCTAACCTCATCATTTGCCCTCACCTTCCCATCACCTCTGGTGCCTCAGCATGTGCCCCTCAATATTTCCCCAGTCCCCACGCATGCTGCTGTGTTTGCACTGTTACCCAGAATTCCCTTCCCCAAAATATTTGCTGGGCAAATGGCTTTGTTTACTTTGGGTTTCTACCAATCTCTGGTAATCAGAGAGGCCCTGTCTAGGTGCCTTAAGTAGACATGGAGTATCCACAATAGCCATTTTTGTTCTCAGTATTTAATTTTCTACAAGTGCCTTATTGGTATGTACAATATTGATTTATCTTTATTCTTTCCTTATCCCCCCCCCCATTTTGGGTATATACCATCTGTTTTAGTTTAATGCCTGTTGCTGTGGTCAAATGCTCTGACCAAAAGCAACTTAGGAGAGGAAAGAAGCTTGTTAGCTTACACTTCCAAGTCACAGTCTGTTACTGAGGGAAGTCAGGGCAGGCACTGAAGCATGAACTTGAAGGCAGGTCTGCTTGCTATTCCACTCAGTGTTACCTCCAACTAAAAACCTCATTTCACAGCCAAACAACTACAGCAGGAACCATGGGGGGATGCTGCTTGCTAGCTGGCTTCTGGGATGGCTTATACACAGCTAGCTTTCTTATACAGTTCAGGACCACTTACATAGAGTGTGTGTACTTCCCATCAGGAGCTTGGCCTTCCTACATCAAATAAGAATCAAGACACCCACACCCTCCGGCCAGTAGACATACCCACAGGCCATCTTGATCTAGGCAATCCCTATTGAGGTTTTCCTTTTAGATGAATCTAGGCTCTGTCAAGGTGACAGTTAAAGCTAACTAGACACCACCATCACCCCTTTAAAGGGCCACAAACAGCATATGATAAAGCACTCTCATTGTCACAGAGTGGGTGTGAATTGCACCAGGTGCCCCATCCACCTAAGTGGCTTCTGTGGACTGTTGCCTTTGAGGTCAACTCAATGGCCAGAAGCGAGGCACCAACAAGCAGGTCACAGAGCATGGTAGCAAAAATGAAGGGGAAAGGAGGGAGAAGAAAACCATCCCAACTTCCCATCCCTTTGCCGGAGAAGCCTGAGAATCATCAGCAAAGAGAGCTTCACAACTCCGATTATATGGGTCTGGATCAGACCTGTAAAAACATTCAACATCAGGACCAGGGTACAGTAAGCCTGATTCTGATAGCATGAGATTGAAAATGCTGTCCTCATAAGATGATTCCCCATAGGTTGTCTCAATGGGAAAATGATGGTTGCCATGACAAGGATAATGATGCACGTATATGTAAGATGTGTTCATGGGGGGTGTATTGTGGTATAGACAGCAGGCTAAATGATTTGTGTGGCCTGGCTCTTTAAATTCCCAAAGCAGGATTAGAAGAGCAAGGTAGAAGCTGCAGATTTTGCATTTTGTAAATAAGAAGAAGGAAGCAGAGATTAAGGGAGTGAGTTGGCTGAGATTAAACAGCAGAACAAAGGTTTGAACTGGGATGTCACGAATTCAAAGGCTACTTGCTCACTGAATTGTCACATTGCCTATAATGACCTTGTATGCAATGAGGAGAGCAGAATTGTAAAGCATGGTGACTCCAGAGTAGTCTAGATAAAATTGGTGACGTGCCCAAGCCAGGACAGCTATGACAATGTCCTTACTTCCCAGCACAAGTGTCCTTCTCATTGGACTTACAATTTGTTGTGGCATAATGTCCCTTGCAGAGGCAGCCATCTTAGGTGAACTGAGGTTGAGCCTTATCTTCAAAAAAATAAGTTTGGGGAACTCTTTCCAGTGAGAACAATGTTTTCTAGCATCCTCAATATCTGGGAATGATAACCATTGCTTTCTCAACATGTCTGAAATGTGACAGGTTTCTGAGTAATTACCTATCTATTTGGTAAGCCTGCATTACTACCCATATCTGAGGGGTTATTCCATGCTGATTCCTTGTCCCCATCTAAGCCTCGGGACAGACTAAGCAGGGCATCTGCTTCTGCCACCGCTATGCCTCACACAAAACAACAAAAGCAGCACTGACTATACCCAAAGCATTGTATGGGGCAGTCAAGGTTTTGACTGAGCTCATCCCTCCCAGGACAGCATGGCTTTTCCTGAGGTCCTTCTCTCTGTGGGGGAGAGTGGGCCACCATAGGTTGTTCCTGACCAGGATTCATCTGACGAACCATCTCTCACCTGGGGATAATGATCACAACATCAGAAACATTCCCCAGGTCCTTCCATCTAGCAAAAGGGTTCGTGGTGCTGACAGGTGGGGTCTGGCTCCCATCTGAGAGATGTTAGGCATATGTCTGACTTCTGAGGTCACTGTGGGAATTAATTTAAGCTAAATATGCAAAGCAGATGTTGGAAAACATTTTTTCTGTAAATAGTAAGAAAATAACTATTTGGGGGCACTTGTGGGTGGTGAATCAGGGATAATCTCTCTGTTCTGACTACTGAACTCTACAGCAAAAGCCTCCAGAGACGATGTTTGTATAAATGATGAACATGTCAGGTTCTAATATAAAAAATTCATTGACTAAGATACCAGTGTCTCAATTTGGTATGTGGAGACATACCCCTAATCTAGAGTTTCTAGACTGAAATCTAGCACATGCTAAGTACTAAGGGGAAGCGGTTGTTGTTATGGTTGTTGTTGTTAATTGTGGCCATTCCTGTCACATTGCTACTTTACCATTGTGCCATTTATGACCGAGGGCAATCATGATTGATTGATGGGGCACAAGTAATGTGAAGTATATAGATGAATGTATAAGGACAAAATGATCAAAGGGAATAGAGCTAGGCAAGCGAGTGTCTAAGGGGGCTTCTGATAAGCTGTGTCCTCCAGCAGGCTCGTTGCTCACACACACTCATTTAAACCATACACACACTCGAGTGCAATCCTATTGAACAAGGTTAAGACCAAAAATGTTAGTAATTTGTCCTAAGTATCTGGCTGGGGCTTAGACCTGGGCAAGGTGGTTTCAGAGCCTATGTGACATTAACATCTCTTATCACCTGCAGCGAACTATATTATAACATGTTCTATGATTCTATAACCGGGGTCCTGGCCCTCCCTTCAAGTCCAAAGACTCTCTGAAGGCTTGTGAGCCTGCTGCCACTCAGGCTATTGAAGAGTTGGCTCTTGGGTTTCATCCTGTCCTTGGCTGGGATGGATTCATTTCTGAGGGTATTCAGCTCCCCATCTTTGGCGCTAATTGCTGGCCAACGTGGGAGGTGTTTCGGGGTGCAGCTAATGACGCCTGAGCACCTGGGCTGTTCTCATTACCTGTGCTAATTACATGACTTCATCGTTAAGGGTTCCCATTACCTAGCTGGTTATTGTTCCTCTGCCAGTTAACAGTGAAATTACTGGAGCCTGAAAGGGGTCTGCTGGGAAAGAAATAGCTCGTTTATGAGTGAGAGGATCATCTCATTTTTACTATGTATTACATCCTTAAATACAAACAACTTTTAGACATCATTTCATCTTGGAAACTTCATTACCAACGTCTCCCAATCCAACATTTGGCAGAATTTGGTGATGGTAAATTTTTTTACTTCAAGTGAAAATTTAATTTCTCATGAACTTCTTGCCATCTTTCCATAGCTGGGAAAGAATTTGTCCTCTGAATTTAGAGCCTGGTGTTTGTTTGTTTGTTTGTTTTTGTTTTAAACATCTCTATGGATCCAGAATGTTCGTGGAGCACAGAGACCAGAGAACTGGCCTTGCTCCTCCCTACAGGCTAATGAAATCAGAAGAACTACACAATAGTTTCTTACAGAGAGACAGGCTACATTGGCCTTGGGAAAGGAGGGACAGTGTGACCTGGCTTGCAGTGACCTGGGCAGAATAGTTGATGGATCTTTCCACACAGAATGTGTGATACAAAGATCTGTGAGTGTGTCTCTCAGTGCCAGAAGCCCAGGCAGATGGAGCAGGGTGACTCCATCTTCTTCTCTTGTGACCCACAGCCTCTGGTTCTGATCATTCTTTAGCTGGATGCGTCCGGGGATGCGTGTTTATTTGTTTGTTTGTCTGGGGACACACATTCTACTCTTTAGAAGACGAGTCTGGCCAACCTTCCTCCCCTGGGTTTATCTGGAAATGTCCAAGTCCTCAGTGCCTCTCACCCATTGTAGCTGGAGAGGGCAGCAAGCCCAAAGCCAGCTGGCGTTTCCGTGTGGGTGAGCGGCCAGATGTGTGAGGTGGGGTCCTGGAAAGATGCAGGCACGGTTTCTGGGAGCACATCAATGCAGAGAGCAGGAAAGGGAGTGCCCTGTATAAAAATAGCAGCTAAGCTGCTGCCCCTCATCCCTAATGATTTCTCTGCTGACTCCGGTTTGCTGCTCATAAGGGTAGCGGCTGCTCGCCCAAGGACCATTATTCAACTGGAGAGAAACGGAGGCAACTCGCCTGCCAGGTGGGGTTTTCCAAGCCTGCAGCTTTAACCTTCTCCACATGTGAATAAGTGTTTACAGTTTTAAAGATGTGTTGAGTAATTGCACATGCGAGATATCTCCCTTTAATGCACGCAGCATGTTCCAAAGCTTTCTACGTGAGAACACCCTGGTTGACAATGAACTTGTTTGCCTTCTCCACAACGAGGCTTAAGGAGATACTATGTGTGTTGAGATGTAATTGGTAGCACTTGTGTCTTTGTGGTTGTTGTTTTTTTTTTAAGCTACTGAAAATTACGGTCTTCGCCACCCATTATGTCCCCACGTCGGGATGGAAGCACCTCCAAGCTCCCCTCACATCAGAACAGACCAGCTGGGAGGTTCTTACAGCTTACTCCGAGACTCTCCCATCACGTGTAAGAGTGCCGAAAACATTAATTCTCTTTAAAATTCCCTCAGTTTTTGAGAAATTGGATCACTTCAGAATAATACAATAATTGTTCTTTACTACTTAAAAGAGTCATTGAAATTGCTCCTTTTAAACAGATGGGAGTCTATGACCCCAGTTCTCCTTAATTATCCCCTCTCTCTTTATTTCCATGGGAAAATTGCTGGTGTCACCTAAGGGAGACTGGCTGGGCATTTTAGGTTGCTTTTTTTTTTTTTTTTTTTTTTTGTAGTGTTCTTTGTCTTCTTTCTGGCTTTCAGCAAACATAGTTTAAGTGGGTTGGCAGATCGCGTTGTATTAATAAAAAATTTGTGGCAACTGTGAGCAAGGCCTGCAGTTAAGCACTAACACCACCTTGTAAGAAAGGTGCAGATGTGTACCCACCCATGCAAATGGCTCTCCACCTACCTGCTGATATGTCATCTACTTGCTGGTCCCTTGACTGTCCCAGGTTCTCCCAGCACCTCTGACAGATAACCAGAGTGTTAGAGTTTTGTCAGCCCAGATCACTTAGCTCGAAGATGGTACTTTTCCAATAGAAACCTTTTTTTTTTTTTTCCTTCAGGTTTTCAAATTTTCCTGCCTTGGTGCTTTGACTTCTGTATTGCTTTCCTTGACCAAAACAGCTCTGGGGAGGGTTTATTTGGGCTTGCACTTTGGGAGTACACTCCACTACAGTGCTGAAGGCACCAGGGGCTTGAGGCAGCTGGTCATACTGCCTGCAGTCGGGAAGCACAAAATGCAGGTGCCAGCTCACTGTTCTCTTTTTATTCAGTCAGGAACCCTGGCCTATGGAATGGTGGCATCTACATTTAGGGTGGGTCTTCCCAACTCAACTCAATTGAGAAACTCCCTCAGAGGCTTGCCTTCTGGGTGAATGAAGATTCTGTCAAGGTGACAGGCAATATCAAGCATCATAGCATCTGAGGAAGAGACTGCAGGGCAGATCCAGGAGCCCCTATGCACCTTCCTGATTGTATAGGTTTCCCCTTGTCCCAGACAGTCTGTGCAAGCCATAGAAATGCTATCAGTAAAGGAGACAAGAAATATGGCAAGATCAGGATGTGTTGAGGTGTGGTCTCTTGCTATGTATTGTAATGCTAATTCTGTATGGTAAGGTCTAAGCCTATGAGTGAATTCTCGAATTTATGGGCTTTGCTTGTGCAAACCTTGTTCCTTGATTTAAAACTATTGAATAAATAAGATTGGTTACAGCCAGTTACTGGAGGGATTAGAGGTAGGTGAGTCTGAAGTTACCTGATTGTGGGAGAGAGGAGAATAGGAGGCAAAGAACAGGAGAGAGGAGAAAGCTGCCATGAGGAAACATGAGCAAATGGCCAGGAGAAACAGCAAGTATCTGGGGTATGATTCTGGGGAAGTTAGAAGAGTAGATTAGGGGTGACACCCCCCCCCCCAGTAATTGTTAAAGCCAATTTTATTTAACCAATAGTTTTAAAGCAAGGAACAAAGTTTGCATATTAAAAGGCTGTAAGCCAGAGAATTAACTCATAGGCTTAGACCTTGTGGTACAGAATTATCATTACATTACATAACAACAGACCAAACCTCAACTAGGAAGTCTAAATTTAAGGAGACTTTGAACAAGATCTCTCTGCTATTTCCACAGCTGACCTAAATGAGTTTGGTTGGTAGAAGGAGGTTCTAGGGAAAGCAACACTTGCAATGAATTCGTGCCCTGTAGTATGATGTCCTTAGACTTCATGAATACCTTTATTAATATAGGCTAAGGGACTTTGCAGATTAGGGCTGTGAAATCTTTGCTAAGGTTGAGATGATCACAGAAACTTTTAAGAATAGAGAACCTTATGGTTCTACCATCAGAGAAAGGCACAATGACAGACGAGGAGTCAGATATGCGGTGTCTGATGCTAGAGGAGAAGCCCATAATCCTTGGTGTAGAGTGAACTTCTGGGGAACTGAAAGATGAGGAGATAGATTTTTCCTACAGAGCTCAGAAAGATTCTTAGCCCTGCTGGTACCTGGGTTTGCCCTGATGAGGCTCTGTGGGCTTTGGATCTAGCGCAGTGGTTTCTCAACCTTCCTAATACTGTGACCCTTTAATACAGTTCCTTATGGTGTGGTGATCCCCAACCATAAAATTATTTTTGTTGCTAATTCATAATTGTAAATTTTTTATTGTTATGAACTATAATGTAAATATCTGTTTTTCAATGGTCTTAGGTGACCCCTGTGAAAGGGTCATTTGACCCCCAAAGGGGTCATGCCCCACAAGTTGAGAACCACAGATCTATAGGCTTAGATAACATTTGTATTTTCTAAACTATTAGGTTTGTAGTGATTTGTAAATTCAACAAAAACCTAACATGGGCTTAAAGAAGAAGAAAGCTTGGTACAAGTTTAGAAACCTGAAGGTGATGCCCAGGGCCAGAATATTGAGACAAACCTCTAGTAGTTTTAAACAATATAGCCAGTTAAGTGGGGCCTGAGTAACTTGCCTTGGATTGGAAGAAGCAAGCATGAAGCAGGAATCTGGTAGACTACGTTGGAGCCCTCACAAAAAAGTAAAGGAGTCTGCCTTAGGGAGAAGACAAAGAGAAAAGTTCAGGGGAAGGATTGGAGAGCTGTGAGGAGATGGAATGAATCCCACAGAACTGATGAATGTAGGGAGGGGAGAAAGGACACGTAGGGTCAGGGGTGGATTCCATGTTTCCAGTGTTTGAAGACAAAGGGGTTCCAAAGCCACAAGACTGTCAGCAAAGTCCACCCTATTCAGGCTGCACAAGTAGCCCTGCCCACCCCTTAACACTGATTTTAGGAAACTACTGTCACTTCAGAAGCTAATGGTGACAAGGCTGGGAATCTTTGATGGTATGAGTGACAGGAAAAAAAACTATTCAAGGTGTCTTAAGTCCAATGAAAATTTGTGTTTACTTTTAAGCCAATAGAAGAGAGTACATTTGTCTTGACTTGGGCCCACACCACATAACTAGGTTTGTATCAAAGACTTGACTCCTTTGTGGGGCTCTTCACTAACTCTGTGTGCCAAAGTCCCAAGAATTTCCTTTGGGCCAAGAATGCCCAGTAAAACTGTGGCAATTCCTTCTGACTGAACCGGCTGAGCACCGTCTCTGCTTCTGCTGATGCCCTGAGATGGGACAAGAGAAGGGACTGCACGGCCTGGCTCACATCAGAAGTTCCACTCATTCAGTGTAGTTGAGAGAGAAGAGCAGGCAATATCTCCAAACAGAAGCAGGAGCTGCTGCTAGGAATAGAGAGGGTAGGCAGTGAACACACTTTCTAAACATCCCCAGCCTCTACACACTCTACTGAGTCACACAGCACAAGTGTGCCAAGAGTAGCAGTCTCTGATGAGTGGCTGGGAAGGAATGCTGGGAGAAGCGGCAGATGGCAGAATGGATGAGCCTGGCTGCTTAGGAACCACCCATGAGCATGTTTGTTGCTACTGAGTTAGGGGCAACAAAAACTGTTGTGGGCATCACTGGTCTAGGTGGAGCGTTGAAGGAATCATTGACTGTGTGTGTGGCTCCTTTAAGTTTCCTTAAAGAGTATGATCCCTGCAGCTGAGGTTGCTTTGTCCCTCAGCATCTTCCTCCTTACACTTGAGACGCAGGCCATTTACAGCCCTGCTATAGGGCTGTAGAGTTTATACATACCTTGTCCAGCAGGAGATGCTTTATGTGATATAGCCCATGGGTGGTTGAGGCTCGCAGCAGATGCTGGCTGTGCTCCCCACTCCCACATATGAAGTCCCCCGGTCTACAAGCAATAAAGGCTTATATCTGCAAACCACACATTGACACCCCCCTCATCTGAAGTTGCTCATTGGCTGGGGTGTTCTTGTCTTATTGTATGCTGGGCTAGGATGCTAGGGATATTGATGAGTGCTGGGTTCTGGAAAACCCCCTGTACACTCAGAAGGTTACAGCACTGTTTCTCAGAGGTCCCTAGGTACTCATCTCTAGTGTTGTGTTAGCAAAGATCCCCAATTATACAACCAAATCCCTGCCTGTCGCGACAGCTCTGAAAGATAATTCACTGAGTGTGGCCCGCTCTGAGGCCACTATACTCTACACAGGTCGGTGCTCCAAGAAGCAGCACTCCCATACTCCAGGTCCCCCATCTCTCTGCCCTGGCAGCCCTGGTCTCCAGGGATCTGTGCGTGCCAGCATTGTGCCTCCTGCCTGCCTCTCAAGGCTGGTTCTACATTTGTCCAGATAGGATACCCTGGCTCCAGCAGGCTTGACCAATTTGAAGCAAGTGTTGAAAGTCACACTGCAAGACCCTTGTTTATATGACGAGCTGAGCAGATGGATGAATAGACCACACACTTCCTTCCTTCCCTGCAGTTCTTCCTTCCCAGCTCACACCTCTGCTGCTCCATCTTTGCACCCTAGAGCACTGTCTAGGTTGCTCTGCAGGAGAACCCTTAAAAATAGCATTTCTATGATGAAACAATGCCCCTTGTTTGGAAATAGGCAGAGCTTATGAAATATGTTCCTGTGTTTTCCTGGATCAGGGAACATTGTGGAGTCTGGGGACTTATTTACAATGAAGAAATTGTTTTTTTTTTTTTTTTTTTTTTTTTTTTTTTTTTTTTTTTTTTTTTTTTTTTTTTTCAAATAGTGAAAGGGAAGGCTTGCTTTTGGAGGGCTGAGTAAAGGAGCTATTGTTTTTCAGTAATTGCAAACACAAGCTGGGAAAGGGTGATTTTACAGAGAATAGAGGCTTAGAGAACATGACTGCCCGTTTCTTAGAGACAGGTTAGCTAGGGAGAAAACAGCAGACCCCAGGTTGTTCTCCCCTCCCCATCTTTCTCAACCTTGTTTCATCATTTCCACTCCAGCCCTCGCCAATGAACATATACTGGCTGTCCTCCTGTTACTGTCCACAAATCCAGGCTTACATCACACTGGCCTGTCCATAGCCCAGCAATAGGCTGTGAGATTTTCCTTATCTCCACCCGAGGCTTTGCTTCCAAGAACCTCTCAGCACTTAGAATATCTCATTTGCCCAAGTCCATGAGCCGTAGGACAGACTATCTCAGACATTGTCAAATGAAAATGGGAGGCAAGTCCAAGGCCTTTCCGCTGTCAAAGTCACACTTAGGAGCCTCCTTGAGAAGCAATACAGGGCAGAGATAGGGTAAGCCTGGCAGGAAAACCTCCTTTGCTAACAGATCCAGCAAGTGTGTGCCTGCCTTGGGAAGGTATGTCCTCACTCACCCAAGACTAGTTGTCATCTTCCAGCCCCAACACTTTATTTTAAGAAACAAGAACATGGACTCTAGTTATTAGTCAAATAAGTAAGAGAAGGGGCTTGGTAGCCTAAAGTATTTGCTCCACAAATATCATTCTAATGCTTGAGATCCCAAAGACTTTTCTGTCTTCCTCAAATAGATGTGGAGTGAAAACATCCATAGAAGGTACATGGGCTTCCTGAGAGACACACTATGAAAATCACTACATCTGAGACATTGGTGACCTGCTTTTATAGACCTGTGCATAGCATGGGCATGAGAAGCATCTAGTGGAACAGATATGTGTCTAGTCACTCACTCAAAAGCATGTTTTACATATGGCCCTGATCAGAGTCCCTTGTTTCCTTACATGCTTACTAATGGCTTGTATTGAAAATCACCAAGGCTTCCAATCAAAATTGTTCTATAGTTGGGTGTGTCTGTCCCATTGTAGGCCAGACTGTGATGCTAGGTAGGAAACACTGATGGAGGTCAGGGGATAAGCAGCTCCTCCAGTGTTCTGGACAATCTCAGAGGTCCTGGGCAGGCATGCAGAGAAGGCAAGGGCAACAGCTCTCAAGAGATGAGGACAAACAATCCCTGAATTCATTTCCAGTGCTTATTTGGGGCCTGTAAACATTCCTGATGTGGTTGAATCCAAGCTACTGGGAAATGGCATTGAGTTCAGGGCTGAGGAAATACACAATCAGACCTGGTTCTTGGGAAGGCAAGATGGGGGCCCAGTTGCCTCCAGGTCACCTACTTATAGACATGCCATGTATCAAACCTTTTCTTCCCTGTCTTTACCAGAGCTTCCCAGAGTCCTCCAAAATAAACACCATGCACCTAGATATTTATTTCTATACCACACAAGCTAGAAATGAGACAGGCAAGCATAGGAATAGGATAGCAAACTGGGGACTCTGCTTGGTTCAGGCTGTATATACATCCTCATTCTTCACTTGGTAACCTAAGACCCACATCTGCATGTACCATGTACACATCCCTCTCTTAACAATGTACCTGGCAACCTAGGACACCATCTATACCAAACTACAAGAACAGTCTATTCTGAACAATTGAATGTGTTTCTCCTTCCCTGGCAATAATTAAGCACAGACAGTTTTCTATTCAAAGGCATTGCTCAATATACTTAAATAGAAAAATAAGAAGGCCAATCTGGCCTGCACTAGTTTGGGGTACACATGCACTAAGACAAACTGTCTCCTAAGGGGACTATTATAGAGACTTCCCTATTTGCCACCTTATTCCTATGTAAAACTGGGCATGCATATGATCAAAACCAGATGCATTTTGGGAAGAGACATGCCCAGCAAAGGAAAGATTATATAACTCACCTGTCAATCAAAATAGAGAACCACTCCATTACTCTCCTAAGCAACATTCCCTCCTTCCTTTTCAGATACCATAAAAGAAGTCCCAGGCAATAACCTTGGGCCTTTGAGTACTCTTACCTATGTGCCCCTGCCACTCCTGACAGCATAGTTATGATCCATACTATTGATTTGCTTTAAATAGTTTCTTTGCTACTTTGTAATCTCTGTGTTCTTCTTCAGCGATTGCTATGGCAAGAACCCGAAAACACTCTATCCAGATATGGCCCACTGGTTAGAGTACGAGGCATTCTTCCAAGCTATCGCTCTTTAGATGGAGTGGTCTCCAGTTCCCACTATGTGGAGCAGCATGTGTTCTGAGGTCCTCTGGCCTTTCCTTCAGCACCCTCCCTCCTGAACCAACATTCCCTTGGAATTCTCCTCCACTGTCATCTTTACGGTTTGGCTCCTTGAGTTGCCCACACTTAGCATCAACTCTGGCCTTGCCTCCGGTTCCTCCGTCATTATTCAGGGTTAATTTATGCCCCATGCCTCCCTGGATACAGCTCCTAGTCTCTCTGGGTAGGAGCACCTCATCCCTCATTTCATTGGGTTATTGGCTCTTGATCATCAACCACTGGCTTGTACAAATTTAGCTTAGGTATGTGTCCTTTCCTCTATGTCCCAGGACAAGGGCAGGGGCAGAAACAATCTTCAAAGCTGGCTGTGTTTTGATAATAAAAATTGGCATGATAAAAGTGACCAAAAGTGATGTGATGTTGAGTTTGAATTGTCAACCTGACCCTCTAGAATCAGTACCTCTGAGAATGGGTCTGAGGGACAACCTTAATGACGCTAATTGATGTGTAAGGACCTATTCCTGTGAACACCACCATTCCCTGGGCAGAATAAAATGGGAAAAGTGAGCAGAGAATGTTCTCTGCTCATGACTGTGGCTGTAATGAGACCAATTCCCTCCAGCTCCAGCCACTGTGAGCTCCATGCTGAGACGGACTGGAACCTAGAACTGTGAGCCCAATTAACCGCTTCTTCCTTCTTTCTCCCTTAAGTTGTCTTTATCTGTGCATTTTATTACAGCCACACAAAAAGAAGCTAAGCAGGCTGGCCAGAGTTTTGTTTTTGTTTTGTTTTTCTCTGTTTCACTTTTACTTTCCCTTAACTCTTACATCATGAACATTCCAGCTGGTGTGGTCATAGGTCCAAGCCGAGGGGAAGCAGGTCAAGGAGGTACCTTTTGCTTTCTGCCTAATGGGAAGAAATACTAAGTGCTATGGAAAATGTTTCCAGTTCCCCTCCAAGTATGTTCTGTGAAGCAGAACAGGTGATAGCATCAGGATACCCGCATTTTCCTCTGATGAGCTGGCCGGGTCACCTGATGGTCACCACAGCCCTGCAAGCACGCCTTGATTGGCAAGATGCTGGGGGCAGTCACTGCTTCTTCAGCCATTTAATTACCAGATATGCATCTAGCTCCTGGGGCTATTCAAAGCTTAAGAGGCTTTGTCTGAAGAATGTGAGCCCCAGGACTTGGTAGTCTCTCTCTGTTAAGTCAAGAGATTTGAAAAGGCCATTTAACTTCCAAAACATTAGTTGTCCCTTCTGCAAAATGGGAATAATCTGATATTCCCTTTTCCTTAGGATTGGAGGGTTTGAATGAGATTTTTTTTCTAACATATGAAGGGTTTCATATCTGATATAGAAAAGAACCAGATATGCCAGCTATTAGTTGTTATTATTAAAATCAAACATAGGCTAGGCTCTGTGCCAAGTTTGAGAAAGAATGATTTGGATAAGATGAAGCTCTTACACTTTCTGAGGCCCAAGGTTTGGTTCATGGAGAAACAGAGAAAATGGACCCAAAATTCCAAGGTAGGATGTTAAGGGGCTGTAGGTGAGGTATGCATGGGTCACGGGAGCAGGGAGCCAGTCTATAATTCTGATAAGCCACACTTATTTAGCCCAAACTCTGTCCTCTAATGTTGCCACTCTGACATAATAGATGTGGACAAGCAGGGTAGAGTTAACAAGGAATGACAAGGTAAAGCAGTAGAAACCAGGAGCCTCACACCATCTCCCACTGGAAGCTTTCCTCTGGGAAGACCGGAAGATGAGGTGTAGGGGTCAGGCAGTAAAGTTGGTCTGTGTCTTAAACCCTCCACAACTTTATGGAACACTGTTGGCTCCTTTAAAGAATATTCTTATTCAGGTGAACTTCTGGGCTTTTGCCAAGGACTTATGGTCCTTGATATGTGTAATCTAGCAAATAAATCATAAAATGGGACTTTTTTTTTGCTCAAATTTTATCTCTTGTCACCAAAACTTAGGGAAAAAAGACATTCTATATCAACCCTTTTGCTAAGATTTGGTAGTTTGCAAGTGAGGGAAATTTCTTCCCTGAGGATCTGGACCACATCAGGAGATACTCACTGTTGGGGAAGAGAAATGCCACTGGCATCTTTTGAGTGGAGGCCATGTCTTCTGCATGTTCCACAATGCAGGAGACACACCCCCACCAGGAAGAATTATATAGCCCAAGGTGGAGAACCTGCTTCATTTGAGAAACACAGAGAGTGAAGATAGGAGGGCTACATGCTGGTATTGTGTGGGGGGAGATAATGAGGCATGTGTCTGCCTGTGAAGAGAGCTCCACTTTTCAAAGACCAAAACACAAAGAAGAAGGACATTATCATGCTACACTCCTTTGCTGTAGGATCGGACCTACCCTACTGGTCTAACCAATTCACCAGTCCACACTGGTGTTTAGTTTCTAATGGCAGTGGCTGAGGTACACAGGCCTATGACTAATGAAGATTGCATCAGGCTAACTAGATAGCATTCATGGACACCAGAGACTCCTACTCTTGAAATGACTCTGGTGAGTTCAGAGGAAATCTAGCTTCAGCTTTCCCAACAAAAGAGCCCTTGGGCTGGGGAGATGGCTCAGTGGGTAAACTATTTGCTTTGGGAGCAAGGTACTGAGTTTGGAGCCGCATTCACTTGTAACCTTGGTGTTTGGGTTAGGGTTGAGCAAATAAAGCCTGGAAGCTCACTGAAAAAGAAAACAAGCTTTTGGTTCAGTGAGAGACTCTGCCTCAAAAAAGGGATAAAGAGCAACGATTGAAGACACTCAACAATGTTGACCTCTGGGCTCCACCACCTACACATGAGCTACATACACACACACACATACAGAGAGAGAGAGAGAGAGAGAGAGAGAGAGAGAGAGAGAGAGAGAGAGAGAATAGTTAGTAATAATAATAACAACAGAACAGGTATGGGAGAAGGAACAATGGAAAGAGCCTGGAATGATCCATAGCCTTCCATCCTCTTTCTGGAATGAGCAAGCAGTTAAAAATAAACAGAACATCACCCTGATGATGGTCACGAACACTGCTAGTTGCCCTGGTGATGCATTAGTGACCATCTGGAAGAAAGGCATGTTGCCCAGCCTTGGACATCCAGCCATTAAGACTCTGTAGTGGCTACAGTAAAACATCTGTTTCTTGGGCTTTGTGGTCCCAGGCAGTCTGGGCCACCACTTCTGAATAACACTTACAGAGCAAGTGGCCTGGGGGCCTTTACCCCTTTTAGAGATCTGGCAATCATACTGCTTTTGCTGTGTTGAGCATTCACAGAACGTCGGATGCTGTGTAGACATCAAGATGGGGCTCACTGGAGTCACTATTTATTTTAAAACCCTCTTGTTTGCAGACAGCCCTTCCATGCCCAGCTGCAAAGACTCTGAAGTCCACTGTCCAGCTGTAGGGTATTTCCAGTTAGAGATAGTGCAGGCAGAATATAGCCCAAGAGTCCATGACTCCAAATGGAGAACATCCTTCCGGACCATCAAAGAGGCCCTGGACTTCATTCAAGGCAATTAGCCCCAGACAAAGCCCCAGGTCAACAAGATATTTGGATAGAGCCTAGGAAATAATGCATGTCTCCATGAGATGCTTTTGACTCTCATCCAGCCTGATCACTAGATGAGTAGAAGCTTCATCTTTTCTTTTGATCATCCCTTTAATTGTTTTAATAATCTTTAGATAAGTATCTTTTTATTTTTTATTTTGGGATATGTCTTGTGTAGCCTAGGTTGGCCTTGAATTCCTTATGAAGCTATGAATTACCTTGAGCTTTTGATCTCCTTTGCCTATACTTCCTAAGCACTGGGGTCGAAGTGCTCTACCAGACCTGATTTGTTTGGTGCTAGGGATGGAACTTGGGGGGCTTTGTGCATGTCAAGTGTTTTAGTTAGTTCTCTTTGGCCATGATAAAATATTATGACCAAGGCAACTTATAGAAAGTTGTTTGGGGCTTCCAGTTCCCAAGGGATAAGAGTTTACCACCATCATGGTGGGAAGCATGACAGCAGTCTGACCTAGTGGCTGGAGTAGCAGCTAAAAGATCATTTCTTGAGCTCCACACACAGGAGACAAAGAAAACAAATTCTTGAAGTCCTCTAAACCCACCCCAGTGACATACTTTTTCCAGCAAGGCCACTTCTTCTGAGCTTCTGAGAAAAGGGCCACCAGCTGGAGAGCAAGCATTCAAATGCCAGAGCTGATTCAAACTACCACACCAAGCAAGCAATCTCTACCAACTGAGCGACAGCCCCAGCCCAAGTGTCTATCATTTTTCGAATATCTGGATGTGCTGAATCCTTGCAAGGTTGATGCTGACAAAAGGTGGGAGGATGTCAGGATGTACACCACCTCTCCAGGATCCTTGGTCTAGGTGTGGGCCACTGGCCATGCTCTCTTGTGAAAATCAGTTCAAAGGGTAGTGGAGGTGCTGGGAGTGGCCCTTGCTGACAGGGAGGTGAAGGGCTCTGCAGGAGCTGGGCACTGTGCTGATTGTCTTGGCTCCTCAACACATCACCATGTGACTCAGTAGAAATAGATATGAAACCAGCAGAGAGGCTAAAGTATCTTAGAGAAGGTTCGATGGCTCATTGGTAGGAATGGTGGAGGACTCCAGCAAGCACAGAGTCACCTGATGAGATGGGCTTGCACCTAGGATAAGCTGCTAGGTCAGTTCTCATAAGCAGATCTAATCCAGTCCATTCAAGCACTACTGAAAGAGAAGCTCAAGGTAGAATCGGTCTGAGATAGAAAGTGTTTTGGTTGCTTATTGCTAGATTCAGGAGAACCCCCAAAGAGAGGAAATGTGAAATATACCTTTACCAATGTAAGTAAAACCAAAACCCTTCTAAGCAGATGTTGGGTGTGTGTGCCAATTCTACTGTCTGCTACAGAGTTGTGATAGGACTCATGTCTTGCCTAACAGCTCTTGCTCACTTAACACCCTCCCATACAAAACACACACATACATACAAACACACACAAACACACACAAACACACACACACACACACACACACACACACACACACACACACACAGCCAAGAACCCTCAGTAAAGCTTAGTGCAGAATGACCTTGATTGTGGGAAAAAGTAACAATTGTCCTCAGCATGGCGCATCCCTTTACTGAGTGCAAGGCTTCTAGGATATGACGACATCCCATGCATTTGTGTTTCCATGGCAAGGATAAATTGACAAGAATAGAAGCCAAAATAACAGCTTCTAGAGCTTTGGGATGGACATGGCTTCTTACCTTGACCTTGGGTAGATTTCACAGTGGATTTATGAAATGTTCTGAGTAACTCACTACTAACTATGCTAAGAAATTCTTGACATTTAGAAGTGGCTCCCTATTTGTTATTTTTAAAAAAGTCCCTTCAATCTAAATGACCATTATCTGAATATAAAAGAAAATCTACATTATGAAGCACTTAGAAAATGAAGTGCACAGTTGAATATAGAAGTTACCTTTGTTTTCTAGTTTCTTCCATGCTTTGGCTTGTTTCCTGTTTCTATGATACAACACTCTAACAAAAGCAACTTACAGGCAACAATGTTTTAGTTAACAGTTCTGGGTTACAGCAGAAGTCAAGGTGTCAGGAGCCTGAAAGCAACTGGTCATATCATGATCAAAGTCAAAAGAAGACCCATTAAGGCATGCATACGGCTGCTCAGCCCCTTCTCTATATTCATTCTGTCCATGACCACCTGTCTAGGAAATAGTGCCACCCACAGTGGACAAATCTCAATGAACTTAAGATAAAACCACACAAGCATTTCTATAGGTCAACCTAATCTAGACAGTCCTTCACTGAGACTCTCTTTCCAGGTGACCACAGATTGTGAAATCAACAATTAACCCTAACCATCACACTCCCCCACCAGAGTAATCATCTTGGACAACATTTGGGTGTTTATCTTTCAGTCTTTTCTGTACAGGTACAGTTGATGTAATTTGAAAATAAGCTGTATAAACACCCATTGTGTGGGGCCTTGAAGGGATGGCTTGGTTTCTGGTGTGGCACAGGCCTCGAACCCCAACCCCAATGGGGCAACGGCAGGTGTTTGGCCACTCCCCCAGACCCCAGGCTACTGACACACCATTGACCTGTGCCTTGCAGTCACATAGGGCAATGCAGCCCCTCCCAAAGAGGTGTCACCTAACATAGTTGAGGGCATGACTACAGGCTTCAGCCTCAAGAGATTTCCATATTAATGAGATACCTAAAGGCCAGAGGGCGTAGCCAATTATGTATTTTCCCAGACCCTCCTCTCTCTCCCCCCTATTTAAGTCAGGTCCCCCCTGACCTAAGTGGGGGTGCATCTAGACCACCTATCATCTGCCATGTCAATAAAGCTCTTGGAACCCCAGACTTCCTGGTGTCATTGGGGCCTGCCATTGTGGAAAGCTTCTCTGCGTTTTCCACCACAGGGCCGCATCTTCAAACAAGCAGCCTTTTAGCCAATGAGTATAACAAGCGAGCACTTCAGAGCCTCTCTTTCTCTCTCCCTTGTTTCTCTCAGCTCCTACACTCCTCATCTCCGTTCTGCCCAGGCGCTCTCCCAGCGGCTTCTGAGAGCTCCTGAATGAATGCCAGTCGGTCCCGGGCTGCCTCGAGGCCCGGGGATCCCCACTCAAGAGCCCTGCACCCCTGTGGAACCTCAGACTGAGTGAGAACTTCCCCTGCCGCTGAGAGGGTCCCCAGCCGCTTCTCACAGCACAGCGCCTGCCCAGTGCCATGCATGGAACCAACTCAGTCGAACTTCTCGCAAGCAAGCGCTTCTGCTTCTCTCCAGAGGCAACCCCACCCCCAGGCACCTGTGAAGGGCAGAAGACATGTGGGACCCACAACACAACAGAGATCCACGCCTGCGGGCCTGCCTGCAAGCCATCGTTTCCTTGCACCATAGCATTTGATTTTATATCATTTTTTCCACACCATTCTGTGAGCATTCATCTATGTTATAATAATTGAAAACAAGATTGATAAATAATGCACTGTAGTCTCCAATCCAACATAATTTACCTCATCATCTTCTTCTCACTCAACATTTACATTGCTGCCCCCCCCCCCTTTTTAAAAAAAAGTAAAAAATATTAGCAAATATCTGTCTGCAAATCTTAGTACAATGACTAAAGGTGAAATTACAGGCTGTCATGGAAAAGTCTCAGTTGTCCACTTGGTGAGATCTAGAGTGGCCAGGGGGAAAGGCTTTGGGGTATGTCTCTTTAATACATTTATTGAAGAAGGGCGGTCTTTCCATCATAGCTGGCACTGCTCCCTGAGCTGCATAAAAATGGCAAAGAAAACTGGGCACAAGTCTTAGTTCCGCTCTACTTCCTGACCATGGATACAATGTGACCAACTGCCTCAAACTCCTGCCAGCAGGACTCCCCACCATGATGGACTGTCCCCTTGAACTGGGAGTTAAAATAGAACCTCTCTCACTTAAATTGCTTTTTTCGTGGTTCCTATGATAGCACCAAGGAATGTAATTAAGACACAGGCATACGACCTGAATGTCTTTAAAGTTCTAGAATTTCAGTGGCAAATGTTTCTCAGGGGCAAGGTGTGCCGACCATAATTCCAGCAACACTGGGGATTTCTCTTGAACACTGTCTGGTTTTGTGACAGTAGAAATAATGTATCATTCCTTGCTGGTTTAAAAAAAAAAAACATATGAACTGATCAACAGGGGCTACAAAGAGCCACTGGATGTTTTGTGTTAGCATCGTTGTGGTTCAGGATTTCCACTGAACGAAGTGTGTGCTGTTAGTTTAAGGCAGATTATCTTTATTACTATAAAATATCATGTTTATTGTAAGTGTTTTCTCTCCTAAAATCAACACTAGTATTTTGTTGATTGGCTAATCAGCACCTTTTGAAGATGCTTGTATTACATTATTTATTTTAAAACATTTATTTATTTATTTATTTATTTTTGTTGTTGTGTGTTTGCATGATGTGTGTATGTGAACATGTGTGTGTGTCCTGGTCTATGTGTGAATGTCAGAGGGCAACTTTGTGGAGTTGGTTCTCTCTCTTCACCTTCACATGGATTCTGGGCATTGAATTCAGCTCATCAGGCATGGATAGCAAGCACTTTCATGGGTGAGACATCTTACTGATCCATGCTATTTGTCTGATTTATTCATATACCTGATTGTACTTATACATGTGCCAATATTAAGCCACTGTTACAATTCTGACATAAACAGAACACAGCAACAGATTATCTGTTCCGTCATGTTTATAGCTGTTAACTTAAGATGTATATAGGTGTTCACAAATGAGATTGTATGTTAGTTCCTGGGTTTGCGCATGGGCACGCTGCCATTCAAAGTAGCAAAGAGTAGGTTTTTGGTTTGCTTTTTGTTTGTTTGTTTTGCAAGTTGCCACTCGAGCCTGAATACAAAGCAAAATGTAGACATTTCCAAGCCTCTGACCCTTTGTCTTTGTCATCTGTCTCTGTGGTGTTCCCTTTTCTTGCCTGATGGTCTTTATTCCTTATCCATAAACTGCCTGAGCGAGTTCCTGCCTCAAGACCTCTGCTGTCACTTGGCATCTCCAGAGTTCCTTCCTCATGTTGTTTAGCTCTCTAACGTCATTTTCTAGAATTCTCCCTAAACAACTCTACTCAGAAAATGTCCTAAGCCAGTCCCTGGCATCCAGTTTCTTACCTTGCTCAATTTGTCAGAACGTTCACCACGACCTGGCATTACACTTTCAATTACTTTCTATCTCTGCAATGATAATAGGAGCTATAGGGTGGCAGAGGCAATATGCCGTTCAGGTGGGTATTGCTAGGGCCTGGATGCCCAGCACATAGTAATCGGTAAAAATGCTGTTGAGTTGGGGAATTGGGGGATTCTTGCTGAAAATACCTAATTAATTACTGCGCAGCTTACTTTACTTTAGTTAAATGCGAGCACCAGCATTCTTTCCTGGATATAATTTGGCCTCTCTCCCCAACTCCTTCCCCACCTGCTCTCTATTGCTCTGACTCTATGTGACTCCACCCCTTAGTGTTGCTGTGTTACCCCTTCTTCTGGGTCCTGCCAGATCTTGGGATCCTTCCCCAGTCCCCATCATTGATGTCACCATGCATCCCAGGCTTTACAGGATGAAGTCTTACTTACCAGGGCTGTCCCTACTGTAGCATCTATGGCCACACCTTAACACCAAGATCATTTCTGATTCTTTCACAGCTTAGAGAAAGCAGGGTTTGGCTTTTTCAGCTCTCTTATGATGACCAGGACATCTTTATCATGTGACTGTTCTTAGTAACTGACACCCAGGGGAAGAGCAGGGCCTTTGGGTACCCACAGGCCTGAAATTGAGCTGCTGTTGGGAACTGTCTGGAGGACCAGAACCAATTAGTGTTTGTGTACTCTAAGATTCTTCATCTATAAAATGGATCAAGATTCTGAACAGCATCATGATTCCTCTTTAAGAGTGTGACACAAGCTGCCAAATGCAGCAAGTGTCTCTTGCTTTCAACCTTGGCTCTCCACTGTCGCCTTACAGACTCAGTCTACTTCTCTGTCTTGTCCTGACCCCAACACCTTAACTTACTCTTTCCTCCTTGGCTGGAAGATGTTAGCCTGTCATCTTCCCCTGGCTGTACTCCTGTGCAGCAGCTTCTACACCTAGTTCAGTTGCTAGCTCCTCAGGATGCACGCCATGACCATCCTGTTCCCTCCAGCATCCAGCTTTTGATGATCTAGTGAGTTGATGCTTACAACCCACTTCATGGGCAAAACTCTATTCATATACATATTCACATTCACTTTGTGGATCGGTTTTCTGTTTTCTCTCCTAATTTATAAGCATCTCAAAGGCAGCAATGGGGTCTTCTCCTCCTGGGTTCCTGGTCCCAACTCTCCACCAGCTCAGTTGCTATCACTTGCATTTAGGTAAATTACATAGGTCAGACCAAGCAGTGCTTCGGTCTCATGGGGGAGGAGCCTCTTCAAGTGGGACACTAATGGACAAGAATGAAACAAAAGGGATCCAGACCCAGCCAGGCCAGCCATAGGACTGTACTACCCCAAGGATGGAGGGAAAGACAAACATGAGAGCCAGCCTGCCTTTCATGCTGGAGCTGTGTGGTCTGGAGCCCTGAAGCAGTTCTGCTTTAAAATAGACAAAGCTCACCTTCCTTAAGAGCTGGCACTGCCTCCTGCCTCTGCTGAGGACAGCCAAGTTCAACATGTAGGAAGATGGATATAGAGACACGTGTCACAGCTGCAAGGGAACACTCCCAGCTCCCACCAGGCCCAACAGAAAGGATCAAAAGCTGCACATGGCCAGGCAGTGATAAATTTATGAAGTCCAGTCATCCCCATGAAAACACTGTGTATTTTAATCTGCCCAGTGGAAATAAATCAATCTTGAATTTCTGTGGCAGGAGCCTTGGGTTGGCTCTGCTTCTTCGTAAGGACGAAGGGATCTGTTTACACGGACTGTTCCCATTCTGAGATTCAATGTTTCTTTGGCAAGAGAGGCTGAACTCACCTTTGTGTCCCTCCTGTCACAGAGCGTCCTGGACATCTAACTCTTCACAAGTATACAAACTTGTGATTATTCTTAGGTTTACAAACACAACTGTTGGCACGGAGAAGTGCGTGGGAGGTCGGGCAGACCACCCCGACGTCTGCCTGTGAAAGCAGGGTTGGAAAATGTCCTGACGTCAGCCAGAAGTGTGACTGCATTTCTGAAAACTTGGCTTTCTCTTGGTGGTCGAAACAGTGAGCCTTTTTGTTCACTGAATGTTGAAAAAACAAGTGTGCCAGAGAAGGCCTTATGCTAACAGCTTCCAAAGCTCTGAGCTATTTTTGACTCCTTCCCCCCCACCCCCTTGGGACTTGAGAACATTCAACAAACCTGAATCAGAGATGTGTGATTGTTTTGTGTATACATCAGAGATCCTAGGCCAGGACAAGCATTCGGCCATTTGCCTTCTGTGTGGCCCACAAGGCAGCCTCTTTGTGCATGGTTCTTCAGATCATAGTTGAACATGGGTGCCAAATGTGTTGGATTTGTGGGGATGTGGGTGAGAAGTTGGGGTACTGGACTATGCCTTTTCATCTTAGATATTCTATTGTGCAAGGTGGCTGTTTTGGCTCCAAGATTTGTAGCTGTCTACTCCAAGTTTGTAGCTGTCTACTTTTAACTAAGTGAGCTGATAAATTCTCTCAATATAAATATAAATGTAGAACACATATTATATATACACATACCCTAGTTGGAGAAATTATTAACGCAGGCTAGCTATGTAGACTATATATAAATCAGCACTGTATATTGATATTTAATTATATTGTAAATCTCTATTAGATGCACATATGTAGTGCTATGGATATGTGTAATACTTATGTAAATATATGTATGGGAATTGAACCTTGGTTCCTCTACAAGAGCAGTTCTTAACCACTGAGCTATCTGTCCAGCCCCCTGTTTCTTTTAAGACATACCCATGCAGAGCAGGTTTTATGCATGCTTGCATACACTCACCCCTTCCAAACTACTCACTCATACCAAATGCATATCTCCTGTGTTGTGTGCCCTGTCTTTCTCCTAGGAAGTTTTGATGATTTTACTCTACTGGGATATATTCAGCTACCTCATTCTTTTTCATAGCTATGTAGTGTTCCTTATTTGGAAGTTGCATGGTTTAATATACCAACCCTCACTAAAAGGCACGTAGGCCATTTCTAACTTTCCGATCCGTGTCCTTTCCTGTGCGATGGCTATTCTTGGCTGTCAACTTGACTATATCTGGAATTAACTAAACCCAAGCAGTTAGATACACATATGAGGGATTTTTTTTCTCAATTAAATCATTTAAAATGGGAAGACCCACTTTTAATCTTGATCTTTTGAGGCCGGAAGATGTACCTTTAATCCAGATCTTTTGAAGTGAGAAGAGTCACCTTTAATCTGGGCCACACCCTCCTGTGGCAGCCTACATAAAGGACATGGAAGATGGAAGCTGTTGCTCTTTGCCTGCTTGCTCTCACTCTTGCTAGCAAGTCTATTCCTTCACTGGCATGAGAACCTACTTCCTCTAGATTCTGGTGTATACTGAAGACCAGCTGAGATGTCCCATTTTATGGACTGAACAGCTATTGGATTCTTGGTCCTTCTGTTAATACACAGCCATTGTTGGACTGGCCAGATGATAGCTTGTAAGTCACTCTAATAAATATATATTTATTATATCAGTTCGGTTCTATGACAGAACCCTGGCTCTAGCTTGGCTATCTTCTGATTCTCTTCAGTCTGCCTTGTCAAGTTAGTCTAAGACTATCCCCAGCATCTCTTGGAGTGAACAGCCATATTTTCTCACTTTTTGTGTTTGTTTGGTTCTCCGTTTAACATAGAATCTCATTGTAGCACAGGCCAACCTGGAACTTGCTGTATAGTTCTGGCTGGACTTATACTTTGTAGCAATCCTCTTGCCTCGGCTTCCCAAATATTGGAATTATAGGTATAGGCCATCATTCCCAGACAACTTTTATTGTTATAAAAGATATGTTTGTTTGCCTTCAATTTGGAAGAGTATTTTCCTGGGACATAGAATTCTGCATTTACAGTTTTCTTTTCCCCTTTGTCTTTCTGTGTTTTGAAGGTAATCTTTCATTATCATTGCTTTTTGATGTCCTTTAAAGTCTTTGTATCCAGTTGTCATATCTTTGTTACCCCTTGATCATTTAGGTGGCTACTCTGAATTCTGATATGGGTCCCCTTCTCCCATTTCTTTATATATCATTTTCTCCCTCATTTTATTAGTTCTTTGAGAATTTCATGCAGTTTACTTGAGTCATATTGATCTATCCCTCAAATACCCACCCACCTTTGAGTCCTAATATTGGATCTTGAACACTGTGGATAATCTACTGTAGAAATTCTAGATTCTTCTGCCCTCTTTTATAGAATGTAGTCTTCTCTGATGGTTGTTAAGTTACTTGTCCCTGTGGACTTTGTGAAAGAGGCTTTTGCAATTCATTAAGTGGGTTCACTTTGATTGTCTCCTTTACTTAGGGCATGGTCTTTATTCTTAAGGATGGCCTCTTGGAAATTTTAGTAAAAAACTTGAAATAGTTACCATGACATTGTAATATAGCAGGACTTGGAGTCAAGACTCCAGTTCCCAAGCTGTGAGCAGCACCTGGGATCTCTGCTCTGGGCTGTGTCTTTCTGTCAGCATCAGTAGAATGTTCTCATCTTCCTTCAGATCAGATGTCAGCCAAGCATTTAACAAAGACGTGCTTGCACATCTGAGTGCTCCCCTTCAGTCTTTCTGTGATTTCATCTTTCAATTTTCCAATGTCCAACCTGCTCACAATCCTACCTTTGAAGTCAATTTTAGACAATTAATTTGTAACTATTTAACTTTACCTGAAACACCTAACACTTAGCTGATTGGTTAATGCCTTCAAGGAAAAAGACTTATAAACAGAAACCAGCCAGCATGCTTTCTATCTGTGAGGGCTGAACTCTCCCTGCTGGATGTGTTGCTCTCCTAACTCTATTTAGTTTACAACCATGTTTTAGAAAGTTATTTTATGTATTTGGTCCAACATTTTTACTATCATTGAAATTAAAGCCCGATAATAATTTAATTTTAAATAGAGTGCCTTCTGTCCCATTGGTCCCATAATAAATTGTTAGGATCTTTCTTTATAATTGACTTTCCATTTTTATCTTATTTGCTGGTTTACATTAAGGTTATTGATTAAAAAGAAGAACTGATACTCATTCAGGAACATGGTAGACACTTAAAGAGCTCCTGCCACACCGAGATACATCATTGTCGGAAGACGGTGTCTTACATGGCAGTGTGCTTGGATGCTTTTCCATTTTGTGTTTCTATTGATGTACTGTTCAAGGGGTGTTAGCAGCATTTCTTATGTCTGCATTCCTTTGTACAGCAAACAGTTCTCCTTTTCACAAATCAAATAAAATTCATATTATATTGGCTTACACATGGAAAGAAAATTTGTTGATATGCACAATTGGAAAGTACAGGAATATGTCACGTTACATGTGCTTGACCTAAGAGCTCATCTAATGACCTCAGGACCCAGTTTCCCTCTTTGTTTGAGAGCTTCATTCTTAGCAGATCCTCATCTCCTGGGCAACAAGCCAGCTGGCTGCCCAAGCCTCACTTTGGTCCAGGATCAAGCCTAGTAGCAGTATGAATAACTATATATTTTTTTCTCCGTAAAACTTGATTTTCATTGGCTCTGAATGCAGTGGTTCTCATACCCTAAATCCATCACTGTGCAAGATGAGTGTGACCCTCTGATAGGCAGGTGTGAGACACTGGTCTATTGGATACAGGCTTAGAGCTGGGTTCACTGGTTCATATGCATTGATTATACCAGGAAAAAAGCAGTTTCTCAAAGGACTACTCTAATTATTTCAATAGGATAAAAGTTGACTGTGGTAGGCTATACAACAAATGCTTACTGTCATGAACTACTGTATTGATTGAGGGTTCATTCTTTGCTAGCACTGTTTTAAGAATCAGCATCTTTGGTCATCAGCTGGCCTTCAAGGTGTAGCTTGGAGCCTGTGGGACCTACCCTGAAGAAGTCTGTATGAGCCTTTAAGCCAATGCTATGATGTACAAGAAGCTGAGAGGCCCCGCAGCTCAGACACTATTTATGGAACCCTCACAGGTTTATCTGAGATAAAGTCTCTTGGTTTCATTAAAATTTCATCAAGTTAAATAGGCAAGCATTTATGATGGGAATTACTATCAAATATCCATTTAAAAAAATATTTCTAAGAGAAGACATCAGGCTAAGGCCCATGTAGTCAGCTAACAGCTGGCTCAGATCATTTCCCCCGATGTATGCCTGGTTTATTTTATTTTATTTTATTGAGACTCGACTCTGGTATGGTCTGTGTTTTGCAAAACTTTAAATCTTTTGATTAGTATTGCAGGAGACAAGGGTCTGGGGCCCCTATCTGGAATGTGTTTTCAGCAAATCAGACAAAACTAGAAAGACTGAGCTGAGCCCTTCTGCTCCACCACAAGAAACAAGAGTTACTGTGTGGGGCAGAGCACAGACGGCTTCTTTGGGGCATTTAACTTTATTTATGGTCCCTGTTTTCCCTCACTTCTTCAGTTATCTGGAAAGTCTTCCAGCAGATGTGCAGGCTGGTTAGTCCCCTCTGATCAAAGTGAGCATTGCGGCAGTTAAGGCCTGGGCCACACTGTCCTGGTAGCTAGAAAGGTCACAAGAGTGTTGTTCTCACATCTAACCTTTGGAAGTTAAAAAGGAAAGGCTGACCTCTGAAGAGCTTCATGGATGTCTAATAGCAGCTGGCTCTATAGCTGGATCCTTTCAAGACAGAGGATGGATTTGGTTCCTTTAGTGAGGCTTCTATCTCTTTCTTATCTTTTTCTTTCCCTTCCATATTTCTCTCCCCTCTTCCATTTTCCCTTCCCTTCCCTTTCTTTTCTTTCCCCTTTCTTCCTCCTATTCTCTCTCCCTTTCCCCTTCCATTTCTTCCCCTTCTCTTTCCCTTCCCCATCCCTCTACCCCCCTCCAACTTCCTCTCTCCATCTCCCTCCCCATCTTGCTATGTATCCTCAGCTGGCCACAATCTCATGATTCTCTTTTCTAAGCCTCAAATACTGAGTTCACAGACTTGTACCTTCCTCTTGGCTCATAGCATTCTTAAATGATACACTGTCCTCAAGGCCAAGTAGAAAACCAGTGGCTAATCTTTTGCTTTGACAAGTGTTTAGGACAAAAAGTTTCAGTCCTGGGGGTTTCCTAGGCTAGGGGCAAAGATGTGGGTGCCTCATTGCATACTGTGGAATCCTCAGTTTTCCAACACTAGCTATTATTGTACTGATCTAAAGATGGACACCTAATATTTGTAAGAAATGAGGAAATTGGAGTCCAAAAATGCAACAGCCACACACTGCAAGTTGCCCAGGTCCAGTGAGTCACAGGGTTTCTTCCATGTGACCAAGTCTGAATGAAAATCTTGAATGGCTAGTACCACAGGTGTTAGCCAACCCACTTCATGGTTGGCACTGGGGATCTGTGCCATTTGAGGAGGTGGGCATCTTATCACACAACAAGCAGCTTCCTGGAAACCCTGAGCCACCTGAGACTATGGAAGTCAAAATCACAGGACCACACAGAGAGTATTTCAGAGGAAATGGCACTCAGGCCAGCCTACCAAGCCCAACGCCTCACAGAGGAAATGGTGCTCCAGCCAGCCTGTGGTGCCCAAGGCCCCTAGCTCTGCTCCTCATTTCCCTGTGATCCAGTTTCCTCTAAAAACTATCTTATTCTATATGTGTGTGTATGAGTGTGTGAGTGTATATGTGTGTTGGTGTATGTGAGTTTATGTGTGACTGAATGTGTGACTTTCTATAAGTGTATGTATGTGAGTGTGAATGTGATATATTCATGCATGCATTAGCATGTGTGTGAGTGTATGTGTTTGAGAATGGGGGCTATGTGAATACCATGGTACGTGTACCTTTGTGTGTGTGTGTGTGTGTGTGTGTGTGTGTGTGTGTGAGAGAGAGAGAGAGAGAGAGAGAGAGAGAGAGAGAGAGAGAGAGAGAATACATGCATGCCATGTTGTGTGTGTGTCTGAGTATGAGTTTCTATGTGTATTTGAATGCCATGGTGTAAATGTGAGTGAGTGAGTGTGTGTGTGAGTGTGTGTGTGTGTGTGTGTGTGTGTGTGTGTGTGTGTGAGAGAGAGAGAGAGAGAGAGAGAGAGAGAGAGAGAGAGAGAGAGAGAGAGAATGTGGACACATGCAAAGCCATGGTGTATGTGTGTGGAGATCAGATGGCAACTTCCAGTGTCAGCCCTCACCTTGTTCCTTGTTTGAGACAGACTTTCTCTTCTGCTTCATATTCTGGGCTAGTCTGAGCTTCTGGGACCCCTCCTGCCTCTGCCTCTCACCTCCCTACAGGAACACTGGAATTGCAGATATGCATGCTACTCTGTCCTGCTTTACATGGGTTCTGGGGATTTGAACTAAGGTCCTTGCCATGTGTGGCAGGCATGGTTTACCCTCTGAACCCTCTTCCCAGCTCAGATCTTGTTTCAGAATCACATCTCAAGCAATCTGGAAAGAGTATGACAAGAATTCAGTCACTACCCTGAGAATGAAAATTCAGACATCAAGTTTTAATCCTCTGATGAGTGACTGCCTTCACCCTTCCTTCAGGAGGGAGCCCAAGTTCTTCTGTTTGTCCCAAAGCCTTGGTGGCCTGTCCAGACTGCCTTCTTAGGCTGAACTCTCTCCCACTCAAGGCCCATAGACTGCATCCTCCCCATCACAGCTGAAGGTGGATACAGGCAAGGGTCTCTGTTTCTCCACTGCCCTCTCTGCCTGGCACCTTTCCCGTCCCTTCCTCTGCCCACAGCTTATCTCTGTGCCCAGATATCAGCCCCTCTAGGGTCTCCCTAGCACTGCCATGCAGACACCTGAGCTGTAGCACCCACTCCTTTGCCTCTGAGCTATCCTGCAGAACCATCTCAGGTTTATGTGCCTATGCAAGGCAAGGTAATTATTTGCTAAAGGAATCTAAGCATAGTTGACTCTTTTTTTCCCCCAGCGGGGGCTACAGGACAGGAAACCAAACAGCCAAGAGTGGTTTGTCTAAATTTCCCTCCTAGCAAATTCTTCTATGGGCCTAAGGGGAGAGCTCACTTGACAGAACACTTACTGTGTGAGCATGGAGACCTGAGTTAGATCCCCATGACCCGTGTTTTCAAGGACATATGGTGGCATGTATGTGTAATTCTGTTTGCACCTCAGGAAGGTAGAAACAAGTGGATCCTTAGGGCTGGTTGGTCAGCCCACCTAGTGGGTTTGCCAAGTTCCAGGTTTGTGAGAGACCTTCTCTTGAAGAAGACACGATGGATAGTGCCTAAGGAACCATACCTGATGTTGTCTTTTGACCTCTACATGCATGTACACACATGTGTACACATGTATATATACACACATCCACATGTATGCAGACATACTCATATATTTTTGAAAGTGCTGTCATGTAAAAACACACGGGGGCTGTTTTATTTTCCCGTAGTACCTGTCATTTTACAAAGAATCTCTCTCCATCTATGACTGTTACAGCTTGGTATCAGATTAGGAAGAGCTCTGGGAGGGGTTTGCTTTGCTTTGGGGTGGTGCAAACATGGGGATACCTTTCCATTTCCTTCAGGATCTAACTATACTCACTCATCAGCAGTGGGGAAGTATTTCCTCCCAATCTTGCCTGTGGACGTGCAGGAGTAACTGGGAAGAGTGTCACTGGAAACATCCACTAACCGAGAGGTGCTAAAGGTGACTACCTGCTTCCCGGGGATTCAGTTTGGTTCCCATACATATGGATGCATTTTGCCCAAGCATCTCTGAAGCGAAGAATCCCACAAATACACAAACTGCTTTACTCTGTGACTCATCTCAATTCCAAAGTGCTACAGGGAGTTTAATATAAGAATCACAGGCTTTTGAAGCCCCCACCTACACTTTTATTATTGTTGGCATGGCTATTGAAGTGTGCAGTGTACATGATTGACGGATTGCCTCGCTCTTCTGCTGAGGTCATTTTGTAGTCTTGATCATAGCCAAAGGCTGAGCTGTATGTTTGGAATCTGATTTGAAAGAAAGAGCTTTTCACAATAATAGAAGAGGTTCATATAGGGTTTTGTCTTTTTTTGTTTTTGTTTTTGTTTTTTTTTTGGTTTTTTGTTTGTTTGTTTGTTTGTTTTGTTTTTGGACAGCTGCATATCATTCCATCCCCCACCTCTGGTAGTTCAGACCCTATAGTGAAATTACCTAGGTCAGGTTGTGAACACATGACTCTGCTACAGTAATGGCTATGTCACAAGGTACTTATCCCCAATGCAAAAACAGACCTGGGAGGATCTTAGGATTTAGGAGCAGAGGCTTATGTGTCATTTGCATATGGTCTCCACGCTCCCCTGTTTCTCCGCCAACACTGGAGCAGAATACAGTTAAAGGGAAGATAAGCCCCTGGCCAGCTGAATGGGAAACATGTAGTAAAATGACTATCTAGCCACTAAACCCAGATCTCTTTTCACCAACTCTGAGCCACCTCTGACATGACCAGGGCTCCTTGGGGAAATGTGTTGGCCTTGTATCAAGTAAGGAAAGTATGCCAGTGAAGTTCGATTGTGAGACTCACTGAATGAAGCTCTTTGTAGAAAAGGGGGGGGGGGGTTGTTGGACCTTGGCTGTTGGCTCAGTGCCTTGCAAATCCCTTACTCCTCTCTTGCGAAAAAATCCACCCAGGCTACAGCATCCTCAGGCTGCTGTGAGCACAGCTCTCTGGCTGACTGTTTTTCAGGAAGACCCAGGTTTTTCTACATTGTTAATCTAGCTTTTCTAGAAGGAAAGAAAGAAAGTCCCTAAGTGAGTTCACTTTCAGTTGCTATAACAAAAATATCTGAGGCTTGGTAATGTTTAAAGAAAAGAGATTTGTTTAGTTGTTTGGAGTTGGAAAATCCAAAGTGTATAGTGTCAGCTCTGCTTTACCCAGGTGAGGTTCTCAGGATAGGTAGCATCATAGCAGGAATACACACACACACACACACACACACACACACACACACACACACACATGGGCTTGGTCATCATGTGGAAATCCAAGGAGCCAGAGGGTGGGAAAGAGTCCACTTTGCTCCTCTTTAATGTTCCTCTCATGAAGACCAGATAGAGTTCCATGAGAGCTACTGCAATATCTTCCAAGAGCCCAAGGACATCCCACTTGGCTCTGCCTCTTAAAAAATGCCACCATCTCTTACCTTGCTATGCTGGGGACCAAGCACCTAATGCATAGACCTTAGCATGAAATGATAGCCATGCCATGGCAACCAGGGAGCTTCCCCAGAGAGGAGTAGGCCCCTCACAAGATCAACAGCAGCACCTGAGAGCAAAGTTTCTGGTTTATCAAAAGTACCCAGGAGGACCAAGGAGATGTTTCAGAGAGGAGGGATGCTCAGTACCAAGCCTGAAGAACCGAGTTTAATGCCTGGGATGCCCACATGATGGAAGGAGAAAACCAACTCCTGCAAGTTGGCCTCTAACTTCTGAGTGCATACACACACATGGAGGAAGATGGGGATAAAATATAATCTTAAAAAAAAAAAAAAAAAAACCAAAAACCTATCATAGAGACTGTGTAAGAAAGGTACTGTGTTGGACTCCATCCAGTATTCTAGCTTCTACATGTGCTTCTCTCTTTAGTACCATAGCTGATCACTGCTGATTCTGTTTTTGCCATAATAAGCAAGGTTATTTGCTTGCCTTTAAGGGCTTCATTAGCAAATTCATGTTAATTTTGAGAGACATTCACACTATGAGATTTACACTAAGGAGGTGAGGAAGGGTGGAGAGGGGTGGGGAGGGATGCAACAGACAGATCATTGGTGTACACCCCCTTCCAGTTGACTCTGGTATGGGGGGAGTCCCTGGGATATTTTCTTCCTCCCCTACCCCACGCAGCTTCACCCCTGACACCCACAGTGCTGGCCAAAAACCGAAAGTATGTATGATGTTAGTCCAGTATAAACCAACCAGGATGCTTTGGGATGGCGGGGAGCCTGTTTCAATCATCCCCATGCTGTGTATTGCTGGTGCCTAGGGTGTCTGCTAGTTTCTATAAACGTTTGTCAAATAAAATAAAAATATTTAGGAAGAGATGACAAGAGAAAGCAGAGAGGCCACAGCAGAGGCTTGGAGATGTATGAGCCTGAGCCGAGCATTACAGACTGAAGGAGGGAGGAGTGACCCCGCCCAGCTGAGAACAATCACATACAACTTCCGGGAGGGCAGGCAGGGTGGGGGTCTGCCTTAAACAGGAAGGTGGAATCCAAAAGCCACAAAGACTGAGTGCAAGAAAAAAAAAATTGAAGCAGGTGTGCCCTTTTTAATATGGAAAAGCTGTAAAATAATCAACCTCCAAATTGAATTAAACCAAAATAAAATAATTTTCTAGAATTTTCAGCCCTTATATATATTTCTGTCCCCTCCCTCCCTCCCCCCCCCCCCCCCCGACCTATTGTTTCTGGCTTGATAGTTTCTTCTCAGGCTTCTCTTCTAGAATTTTCACTTGTTAGAAAACCTGACAGTAATGTTTCTAGGCAGCAGCTGAGGAAGGTCAGATGGCATAGGTCCTGGAACTGGCACCCTAGTGGCCATGGTGACTGTCTGCTACTTCCATAATATGTGACTCAAATGTGTAAGGAGGGGAAGGTGGTTCAAACCATAGGAAGCTTGGGCTGGCAAGAGGGCTCAGACAGCAAGGTGCTTGCTGCTAACCCTGATAACCTGAGTTTGATCCCTGGAACCTGCATGATGGAAAAAGAGAACTGACACCTGCAAGTTGTCCTTTGACTTCTGTATATACTACAGCATGCCCACTCACCTCTCCACTACAACAAATAAGTAAATGTTTTTTTTTAAAAAAAAAAAAAAACATCTTAAGCAAAAATAAAGAGAATACAAATATTATTTCAGATGCATTGTTCTCACTTACTTTATATGTCTACGAGTGAGCACACATTTGAGTCTTGGGATGTGTGAGGTCATCAGAGACCAACTTGTAGACGTTGTTTCTCTCCTTTCAGGGGTCTAGTTCAGGTCATCAGACTTGGCAGCAAGCACCTCTACCCTTGAAGCTACCATGCTGGCCCCCAGATGCACATTTGTAAGGAAAAAAAAATTATTGTTTTCAAAAGGGAAAATATCCTGATTAAAGTTGT